>NW_016177819.1:5175-8240 GCF_001687245.7 Rhagoletis zephyria | reverse complement strand
GCTAAATGTGTAAGTAATTCTACGTAACTATATGTAGGTAATTTTCATACGTAAGTAGCTGTAGGTAATTTCACATTTCATTGGCAATTTATTTATTTATTTTGTCTTTTTTAATGTCAAACAATCATTATCACCGCCTGTATTTGTATCACTCGCTTGTCTATTGATGAGGTCGTTATGCCCGAGAGCATCGCATGAAATGCATTTTATAATAATATTATTTTACTTGATTTAGTTACATAGTAAATGTAATTTATAGCTAATTACTTTCTTGATAAAATTTGCGTAGGAAAAATGCAAAAATAGAATATGGAAATTAAAAATGCCTAAATAGCACATGCGTGAATGCGTTTCAATGCCAGGCAATTAGGCGCGAAAATTATACTTAAATGGCCACTAAGTGCCCTGTGAACAATGATGGGCGGTGCAGACCGGGCGTAGTAGCAACTTTTGAGAAGAAGTCAGCAAAGTACTGATTTAAAACTTAAGCAGAGAATTGAAGATTTTTTTTATAATTTTAGTAGCTAAGCTACTGTAGGCTAGCATAACTCAGGTAAAAGGATGATTTCCTTCAAATATGCTTGGTTGGATTACTGTACTAACTAGTTTAAAGCTTTAAGGATAGAAATAAGCAGCTATATGTTAAAAAAATTCGTAAAAAATTTTATTTTATTTTTCGTAATTATTCTAAACAGGCTGAAGAAAGAATAAGAGCACTGTAAATTTTTTGATTTGACCAAAAGTATCGCTGAAACCAATTTTCATTGACCTTTGAGTGCCTTGGAGGAATAACTAAATAAAAAAAATTAAATTAATAAAAAAGTTGTAAAAAATAAATATAATTATTTTTTTTTCAATATCAGCAAAATTTACTAAATAATAGTTTTAGCACTTTTGTTTTGAAACAAATACCATCTCGCAAGGCAAGCATCGAGGCCAGTTTTTGACTAACATCAAAAACAAAACAAATTTTTTTTTTCTAATAGCTATCGCCGCTCGGCAGGCAATGGCAAACCTCCGAGTGTATTTCTGTCACGAAAACCAGCTTCCCATACGGAGTCGACATTAAACTGTAGGTGCCTCTCTCTGCATATGTATGTATGTAAATAAATGCATATAACTCAAAGACTTTAATCTGAGAAGTTTAGCTTTCGTTTTAACAAAATGTGAATGCAATTAAAATGGCAAAAATACTGTTAAAATATAAGCGGGTGTATTTTTTTCTGAAATTTTATAGAATTTGTTTGAAAATATTTTTTATTGCCAAGTTACATCAATTAGTAACAGGTATGTAAAATTTCTCAGTAACATTCCTAATTACCGAAATTTGTTGAAACTCTAAATGAGCTGATGAAAATTTCCACTAAAAACAAAATCATGAGTTCCCCGAACCGGTTCTTTTTTCACTTTTGGTTTGCATGTATTTACTAAGGGCTGATGAATTTTTTTTTTCGGGCGAAACTAAGGATAAGGCAGAATATGTTTACGACATTTCAAATCATATTTTTTTCATTATATGCCACAACGTGTGCGTAACTTTTGTGCAATCTGTGAAATATTTGAATGAAAATGAATTAATGTTCATTAGAAAAGTTCAAATATTACTCTTTCTTTTTAAAATTTTTTAGAACGAAATTAAATATCAATTTTTCGGTGAAACAAAAAAAAACTGCAAAAACTTTTTGCGAAGTATTTCCGTTACCTGTTAAAATAGAACATTAAAATGCTATTAACGCTGGATTATAGTAACTAAAATGCACATTTCTATCGCAGGTCTGACTATGCGACTGAAACAGCAAAAATTCTAAATTTGAAAAAAAATCTAATTTTATTTTTGCAGTTTTGTTTCAAAATTTTTTGCGAATGCTCACAGTGTATGTTTAACCGTTCAAAGAAAATAAGGAAATTTTGACCATTTCAAATATGAATAAAAATGGATACTGCGTATGAGTACCCCTTTTGAAACCAGGGGAAATTCTTACTAATGCTAATTTCCACAGCAAAAATTTTATTTCGAGCCAAACAAGATTTGCAATACTACTAGAAAATAGTAAAATTTCTACAATTTAATTTGTATGACTACGAGTAACCTTTTTGGACATTACAAATTCTCTCTAATAGTTGATAATTCCTTGATTGTACTATTTTATATATTCGCTGCAGCCGCAGTGCTATTTTCTAATCTTATCTGATCTAAGTATTTTATTCTCTTAACGCAAGAAGCCATAATCGCATTCTTCAACCGAAAATCTGACACTCCAACAATATTTGCCGATAAACATTAGAAATATTTCGTGAATTTTCAATCAATCAGCTTCCGGAAAGAAAAATTTTTACAAAAATTGCTTGGCACACAACAGCGTATACGTAACCTAAATAGAATCATAAATATCGATTTAATCACTGCAATTTATAAATTACACAATAACACTCATCATTTTCCCACGAACTTTCCAAATTCCATGATAAAAATATAGTAAGGTAGAACCGCTGAGAGTCACTTTTAAAATTCTTGACGTTTCCAAACAATTTAATTTTTAAATTTACTCACAAGCTCACACACACATTTTCATTTTCAATCTCAAGCAACAACAATTTCGAACAATTTCAATTTTTTGTTTTCACTTTTATATGATTTTAAAATGTTGGCAAACTTCAAAAAAAAATCATGGCCGACAAATTGAGAGAACGGTTATACCTTGCTATGTTTTTATCATGCCAAATTCTTCGAATAAGCAAAATAGCTTAGCCTTAAACTCGCCAGTTTAGTAACATTCCCACTTAAACGCCATAAACAAGCAGCTTAAAGCGCTTTTAATTGCCTGCGCAGCATGTTTGCCAACAAACGGGCTTGGTGGCATACTCGTCTCATTCCACAGCAATCAGAGAGCAACAACCACGACAGCTACTAAACAAGTAGGCTGCTTATTTACGCACTTCAAGCGAGCGAGTTGCCTTTCTTGAGGTATTTAACATTGATTAGCAACCAACCTCCACACTGCCGCTGCCCGCATTACTAGCTATTGTTATTGCTGCTAATGCTGCGTGCGAAAGCCACCTTCAAC
>NW_016177819.1:0-4502 GCF_001687245.7 Rhagoletis zephyria | reverse complement strand
GCCTAATGTGCTAACAAGACCCAAGAATCGGGCTCGAAATGGTCGTTAAATGGCGAGGGTAAGTGTAAGTGCGTGTGACACACACACAAACCCAGCTTATGCTGCAACTCGAAATGTTGGCAGTAAATGCCATGACAGAGACACGAGCGTGAAATTTGCGAAATATTGTGATTTCTGTATGTCGGCAGAGGAGAAATTTTGAAGGACGGTTTGTATGTATAAACGAAACAATGCTACGTTTATCGAATTATGACTTTTGCTTGCTAAGAATTTTTTTCTTTTGTTTCCTTTCTTGAACTCGCTTAAGCTTAACTTTCGCATTGATTTGTGTGCAGCTGCGCGTTGGCTTGCATGAATTTCTTAGTTCTACATTGGAATGTCTTAAATAAGCGAACATTTGGGAATGTATTTAAGGATGGGCCGTGTGTGTGTGTGTGTGCGTGTGTGAGGGCGGGTATAAATAGCGCATTCGCATGCCATGCTCGTGACAGTTAAACACGTTCGATGGGCATAAATCCTGTTAAATTGTTAATTTGTTCCGTGCTGTGATTATGCTGGATCATAGTAAATGGCAGTTGAACTCTAGTTTGTACAGGTCGTATGCAGATCTACATACATACATAGATACTTATGCGTGTAAGCTCTCACACATAGGTACATATTCATAATAAAACCGTATCTTGTGTGGTGTTAAGCAAAGCCTTAACGCACTTGGCGGTCGATTGTCAGGCAATTATCGAAGTTAAGATGCGCATTAGAATAACAGTACGCTAAGTAAGCTGGGGCGTATGAGTAATATCTGTGACAGTTTATGTATGTATGAATGTAGTTCCAAAGAACTGAAAGTAGGGCAAACGCCAAGCAAATACTTTACATTAACAATTAACCCTACGCTGATGCGACGATAAAAGAGAGGCGAGATGCACGAGATGAAGGTTGTACAGAGAAACCTCCATCTGCTTCACTTGTACGCAGGCGAAGTAGACATTGCTTTGGTCCAAGATCCATGAATCACTAGCAATAGGAGCTGTGGCTTTCACACCCTAAAGTACACAACATTTAGTGCTCAAGGTAGGGACAGCCCCGAGCCTGTATTTTAATCAGAACCAATTTGAATGCTACTGCAATGGATTAATTTCTGTATCGGGCTAGAGGCTACATTTAAAGCCTCAAGGCTCCAAAAAGTGCTTGCAAAATCAGCTACAGCACACTGCTATATTCAAAAGGATGATAGGTCCTGTATTGACTTAAGTTGCGAAACCGTCAAATTACTCTTGGATAACCACTTCCCAGAATCCACTGATGATACGTTAAATCATCCAGAACCAATAGAAGTTACACAACTACTTATCAGTTAAATTATATATATGTATGTGACAGAAAAATTTGTTGGGCTTTATCTAACTTCAAACCCTATAAGTCGCCAGAACCAGATGGAGTACATCTAGCCCAGCCTAGCCCATATTTTTCAGCTGCCTAAGACTCGATCACATCCCCGTGGTCTAGGCAGAGGTAGCGTTCATACCGTAAGCAGTTAGAGCCTCTCATGCTTAACCTGGTGACTTTGGGCCTATAAGCCTCAGTTCCCTTCTATTCAAGACTCTCGAAAGGCTTCGATTAACCCAGCTCTTTTATCTAATGCACAGCATCTATGACCTTTGTAAAGATACTCAAAAATTAAATAGTTTTCCATAGCCTCTTATATGGATATTATGGCTTATGAGTAACTTTTAACTTAACCCTTTCAGTGCCACAGGCTCTTAAGTAAAATACAAGATTTGAGTGTTAGATAATGGCTTTCTAAGGGCTAAATATAAATATATTTTAATGTAAATTTTCGTTTTCATTTATGGCACTTTTTTTAATTATACAGAAAAATGCCAAAAACATGTGGCACAAAAATCTTCGAAATTTAAAAAACAAATTCGCCGGTCTTCCAAAATTTTATTTCAAACTGTCATTAAAGGATCTAAGTAAACAAAAAAGTTTTTCAAGCCATCAGCAAGTTATCAAAATGTTGTTCGAGTGCAGTCAAATACTGTAAGTATTGTGTGGAAAACTTCTGCATGTACCCACATGACGTATGAATAATTTCCATTCAAAAGAACTCATTTTACGCCAACACAACACTCATTTGGAGAACTAAAAGCAGCGCTGTTTCCCTTGAAAACACAAATTACGCAGCATATGAGCAACATTTGTTCGCCGCCTACCTACCTACCCACGCTCAACTCAATCCTTACCATAAAATTACCTCTTCACACAACAAACTATTTTCGCACATTTTCGCATTGTCTGCTTAAAATTAACATTTCTAATGTCGCCTGGCATACGACAGTGCAGCTGTAGCAGCTGCAGATATTTTTTACTTGCAGCTCCCCAATTCCACCCATGCCTCTTCTTCGCTTTCGCTTTCGCCTTCCCCTGCTTACTGCTCAGCACTAAGTTTCGGGTACAAATTTGCAATTCCAAGTGGTTGGGCGAAGCTAACTCTTGATGCAATTGCAATTTGTAACTGAATTTGAAGTGAGTGAGTGCTTTGTCTTGCGTTGCCTTGCGTTGCCTTGCCATGCCCTGAGTTAATGCTTGGCTTCAACTTATGTTTAACTGAGCTTAAAGTGTGCTATGCAGTGAAGGGAGCACATACGAGTGTGTGTATGTGTGTGTGTGTGTGCTGCGAGTGCGCTTATGTGTCTGTTGCACGTAACAATGCAAAGGTCATGTGCATAAACAAGTTGTTAAGACTTTTACTACTTACTCTCCACGTACTATATACATTAAAGTGGTCCAAAAATGTATGTAAAAAAAATAAGGTCGGATTTTTAATGCCGGCACCTCCTAGGATTGTTCTATGTCGAAAAAAATATACCCCTATCTTTTATTTTGAAAAAATAAAAATAAAAATAGGGAGTGCTCAAAGCGCTCAAAGTTTTCCATGTATTTTATATGGGGAAAAACAACTTTTCGTAGAAATAGTGTAGAATTCTTGAAAATCAACAGTTTTCGATCGGAAAACTTTTCTTAACTTCAAGAGATTCCCAGTAATAATACGCAATTGTCTCTTTAACCATTTATTCATAGTAACTATATTTTATAGGTCCTCCAAAACCCCTAGAAAATGCAATGGAAAAATCTTTAATCATAAAAAATGGCTAAATAAACAATTGGATATTAACACTGGAAGTCTCCTGAAGAGAACCACAGTTTTCCGATTGAAAAATATTGATTTTTAAGAGTTTTATACCATTTCTACGAAAAATGGTTTTTTCTCCATATAAAATACATGGAGAAAACTTTGAGCGCTTTGAGCACCCCCTAAATATTTTTTGATTTCAAAATAAAAAAACAGGGGTATATTTTTTTCGATATAGAACAATACTAGGGGGTGCCGGCATTAATATTCCAACTTAATTTTTTTGGACCACTCTAATATACATACAAATATTGCAAATATATAATATCTATATAGAAATGTGAGTGAATTTATTATGTAGATAGTTATGGGTGCAAGTGTTGCGTGCTTACAACAGTCATTGCCAAATTGAGTCAGTCCCACACATACATACATACGTACACTTGCAAAGACGCTCCCTAAGCTCGAGTGTGTGCGATAAACAAAGATCAGGACGAATGTCGCTGATTTGAATTTACAACCGAATGTAGTGCCGCAGCAACAACACACACCCCGGCTTATATTTTTGCTTTTATTTGCTGCATTACAGTTAACTTCTCTACACTTGCCAGCAATCTTTCCATTAAAGCACAGCTCACCCTCGCTCTCTTTTTCTACCCTTTCCACTATCCAAAATTATCCATTGCCTTTATCAAATTCAACTAAACTAAACTACGAATACAAATCCAACAACTACGAGTAGCAACACTGCCACAAATGTACTTGTCACCGATTGTATTATTAGTTGGATTTCTCAGCACTGCTGTTGCTAGTTTGCTCCTGCCGCAGGATATGAGCTGAACAGGATATTAGATACCAGAATCTTGTGATAAATGCAAATTAGAAATATGGGTAGTATGCAGCAGCAGTTGTTAAGTGTAGTGAGTACAACAACAATCACAACAACAACAATAGCAACAATGTCTCGTATACGCCCGTGTAGCTAGCTGTCTGTTTGTTGCGGCATTGGTGCTGACTGGCTGCCTGGCAGTTGGAGTTGAAATGTGCGGCACAGTGCAATTATGGCTAATGGAATTTTTCGTATTTCATTTTCAGTTATGTGCGAGAGTGAGAGTGTTAGTTATGAAATATGAATCGTAAGTGCATGACGAAATGAAGTGTGGCGGCAGTAGTTGGGCAAATGTGCAAAACAAGTGTGTAAGAAATTGAAAGGAGTGAATTGTATTTCGCACAAAAACATGATCTTTTAAAATGAGGTCAATAAAAATTCCTTTCGGAATATGAATTTCATGAGAACACATTTTTCGATAGCACTCTGGGTGTATAGAATGTAGATAAAAGCAATTAAGCTGATTCAGCACAAAAATGA
>NW_016177818.1:0-8240 GCF_001687245.7 Rhagoletis zephyria | reverse complement strand
TAGCTTCCGTCGCTCTCTTCGCTTACCTCCTCTCGAGGCTTTGGTTGAGGTTGAGGTCTGGGTCGAGGAGGTCTTCCGTAGCCACCACCTCCACCTCCTCCTCCTCCATAAACAGGTCTATTGTTGCTGGGCTGCGGGACGTAGGTGGTTTCGGTCTCTTCGACGACCACGGGCTGGCTTTTCTTTGGTGGTCGGCCGTAACCTCCACCTCCTCCACCACCTCCCGTTGGCTGGTACTCCTCGATGATCACCTCTTCCTTGACCACCGGTTTATTGTGAGGACGCCCTCCTCCTCGTGGCCTGCCGTTGGGTCGTTCGTACTCCTCGATGATCACCTCCTCCTTCTGTGGATATCCGTTACCTCCACCACCTCCATTTCCTCCATTTCCTCCTCCTCCCTGGTTGTTGTACTGCTCACAGGGCTCCATGAAGACTCGTCCCTGGCGGAGGCGTTCGCACATTCTCTGGCGAATGTGCTGTCGAATGCCGTGCTTGATTTTGCGAATCTCGCCGATGGCACCCTTGGCCAGATTGCCGGCAATGTCCAGCGGAAAGAAGGCGGACACTAGGGCCGGCCCTAGGACAGCCATCACCACCACCGCCGCCAGCCACAGTGGCAGTGCTGTGATCTTCATGTTTAGAAAAAAAGTGGTTGAAGTTTTTGACTTGAAAATGAGGTTAGTAAAAGTGGTGGCGGAGGAGCATTCTTTTGGAGATCACTGCGCGGCTGCTGTTGCTGCTGTTGTGCTTCTGCCCTCGGCGACAGTCGACTACTGACTACCATTTCGCCCCACCAGGAAAGTGGAGCACACTGAAGAGATCGAGTCTTCCTTGCATTGAGAGAGAATTCCACTGATATACCAGGAAAAAGTTGGGAACGGAAGTGGGGTGGTGATAACACTGCACAGAGCACTGGTTTTGATTCCTCGTCGAGGATTCTGTCGGAGGAAGTGCGGGGATGATAGTGCTGCTGCTACTGCTGCCCTGAGGAAGTGTACTCTTTACCATTTGCGTTGACATTCTGATTTTAGCTGCTAACTATAGTTTTGAGGAACAGAGAAAAGGTTACGAGGAAAATGGTAGCCAGTTGGCATTTCATTTGTGACTCCATTCGAAGCCCCAACTGATGTGTCAGTTATTGTTTTTTTATTTGATGGCTTTCTACTGAGATGATAGTTGTTGTTGATTTCTAAACTAGACTACTCTTTTAGTACAATGTACATTACTACTCTAGAGACCACATGTGAGGGTGGTGGTGGTAGTTGCGGTTGACGGAGGTGCTGCTGTTGCTGCCAGCTAAATTAGAAGTGGCTGCCGCGGCTGCCACCGAAGCCAGGTGATCATAGCCACCACCGGTGCTGGCACTTTGCTGCTGATGCGCCTGAAGTCCTGAGAAAAGGGACCCCACTGCTGAAGAACCATCGGCTCCTCCAGCACCACCGAGGCCACTGTAGCCGGAAAAGTGCGGCTGATGTTGTGTTTGTTGTTGAAGTTGAAGTTGCTGCTGCTGCTGTTGCTGCTGAATCTGAAGGTGAAGAGGAAGGTGGTGGGGGTGATGGGGATAGCCAGCCACTGATGATGGCAGCAGCTGATGGTGGTGATGCTGGTTAGCATAGGAGATGACCTTGGCCATTGAGGAGGAGATTGGAGAGCCACCGATTTCGAAGGCGTTTTGATGGTGGTGGTGAAGGTGGTGATCATCGGCATCAGCAGCAGCAGCACTACCATCACCCCCAGTCGGAGATTGCGAAGTTGAGGCCTCCTTTGCGGCCTCCAGTGTCGTCTCGCCGTCCTCAAGCTCTGCTTTGCAGACCTGCTTTGCAGCAGACTCTTGGTGAATTGTTGTAGGGAAGTAGTCGTCGTCGTCGTTGACGACGTTCTCTTCCCCTTCCTGGCCGCCGTTGATGATGATGTTTGGTGAGGTGCTGCTGAGGCTGTTGTTGTTGTTGTTGTTGTTGTTGTTGTTTGATCCCTCACTAAGATCGTTGACAGTTGCTGAAGCAGCAGCAGCAATGGCATTTTCATGCTCCTCCTGTTTGATCGCCTTTGATTGCTTCTTGGACTGTTTGCCATTGCGCTTTGAGGTGGAGGTGGTGGTGCCATTAGTGCCCGAAGAGTTGTTGTTGTTATGGGAGTTGATAGAGTCCTCTGAAGCGAACAGCGACAGAATGGTGCTGTTGTTTGAGCTGGCCATCGTTTCAGAGGGCGAAAAGGTGCCCGCACTGGAAGAAAGCTGAAGAAGCGGTGAAAGGCCGCTGTCCACTGGATTGCACTGCTGTGGCTGCTGATACTGGTGATGAACTGCAGAGGTGAAAAAGGACGTCCTCGGTTGCACTGTTTGCAAAGGTTGCTGCTGCTGCTGCTGCTGATGTCCATAAGGCGATTGGTAGTGGCTAAATGGACTGATGTTACTGGGCATTGCACTAGTACCTCCTCCTCCTCCTCCTCCTAAATTGAAAGGCGAAGATGATGCTGAGCCGTGTCCGTATTGTGCCGTCTGACCGAGAATGCTGGAGTTGGAGTTGTAGTGGTGGTGGTGGTTCCAAGATGGTGGCTGTGGATGGTGGTGGTGATGGAGAGACGACAGTCCGTTGACAGCTGCAGTAAAGGGTGAGTAGACGCCGGCGGTTTGCGCTGATGGCAGTCGATCATGTTGCTCCTGCATTTGACCGCCTCCGNCTCCTAAATTGAAAGGCGAAGATGATGCTGAGCCGTGTCCGTATTGTGCCGTCTGACCGAGAATGCTGGAGTTGGAGTTGTAGTGGTGGTGGTGGTTCCAAGATGGTGGCTGTGGATGGTGGTGGTGATGGAGAGACGACAGTCCGTTGACAGCTGCAGTAAATGGTGAGTAGACGCCGGCGGTTTGTACTGGTGCCAGACGATCATGTTGCTCCTGCATTTGACCACCACCAAGAAAGGTGCTGGTGGTTGAGGAGTTTAATGGCGGTGATATCTGTGATTCTTGTGGAAGAATATTTGCAGCCTGGTGAGGAAGGTGGTGATGGTGAGCCACGGAAGGCGAGCCGTACTGATGATGAGGTGAGGAACCGAAGGTCCGGTGGTAGGGATGCTGAAAGTGATTGATTTGAGCAGAAGGTGCAGGGTGAGGGTGAGGGAGGTGATGGTGGTAACGAGAGGCAAAGGACTCGGCTGCAAAGTGCAGGTAGTTGGAGTAGGAGGAGGCAATCGAGGATGAGGAGGAGGAAGGAGCGGAAGGTGGTGAGTTCGAAGAGTTCGGTGCCAGCGAAGTCAGCGATTCGTTGGAGAAGAGCAACATCTGACTACCACTACTACCACCGACATCTACGGCAACCGGACTGACGTTTGAAGTGGTCGACCCTTGATGGTCATCTCGCGAGGTTTCAGTCTGAAGAAGTGATGGACCTTGAAGAGAGGGAGAGAGAAAAGCGAAGATAGTGATCAAATCGAACTGCGAAACCTTTGTTTTGAAGCATTGCCTCCTGGCGTCTTACGTACTCTGCGCACGGGACACGCTGGCCCAAAAAGCAACCGAAAAAATTCCGCGGTCTTTTTTGTCTCGCTCGCTCGCTCTCATTCACCGAACAGACTTGGCGCTGAACGATCTTTCGCTCGTTTCTATTTTTCTTATCTGTGCCATTATCATCTTCATCACCGCCATCAGGAGAGTGTTTCCCAGTTGGTAAGTTCTTTCTCTCTATTTAGCTCATTACTTGTGTGCTCTAATGTGCTCATTATTTTTTCTTTCTGTTTTCTCGAAAACAAGTTCTCTCTATCTTGCATCTCCTTTGCCGCACAATTTTCGATTCACAATTTTCAACTGGCAATAATTGCCGTTGCCGCTGCCGTCAAATGTCATCAAATGGTCGATCTTTCATTCATTCATTCGCTCACTCATTCATGGGTAAGTTTGTCCAACATTTGTCTTTTGCTCTTTTTTGCGCCATTCGCTTTTTTCTTACCTGATAGTGAGTTGGTAGTGTTTTGCTGTTGCTGCTGCTGAAACTGTTGATTCGCCGCTGTAGCTGTTCCATCGCCGTAGGCTGAGGAAGTGCCTCCAAACTGCTGCTGCTGCTGCTGTTGTTGCTTTCCATCTTCGGGAGACACTGGACCGCCGGTGTTGTCTCCCGCATCAGCTGTTTCGCTAGTTAGAGTAGCGCTGACTGCGACGACTTCATTGCCCGGAGAATGGGCGCCCGAGAGGGCTTTATTGCTGCCGCTGCCGCCGCCGCTGCAGGAGTAGGCCGCCTCTTCCTCGAGAATGTGTCCTCCATCGCCACCATTTGGTGAATGCGAATGATTGGCNCAGCAGCTGTTTCGCTAGTTAGAGTAGCGCTCACTGCGACGACTTCGTTGCCCGGAGAATGGGCGCCCGAGAGGGCTTTATTGCTGCCGCCGCTGCAGGAATAGGCAACCTCTTCTTCGAGGTGTCCTCCATCACCGCCATTTGGTGAATGCGAATGGCTGGCGGCGGCGGTGGTGTTTGAAGAAGAGGGAGCAATCGAAGCTCGATAGCTGCTGAGCATTCCCGTCGTGGCCGTTGAGTTGTTTGTCGGCGGCGCCGATGAGGAGCTTGCCGCGTAGACGGCGTTTAGGTAGTTTGATGATGAGGATGATGTTTGCCCACTACCGCTTGTTGCCTTTGGCAGCAGAAAGCTGTCCATCTTTAGCATGTCACCGTGTTGGTGGTGGTGATGGTGATGGCCTCCCATTACATTNGCCTTTGGCAGCAGAAAGCTGTCCATCTTTAGCATGTCACCGTGTTGGTGATGGTGGTGATGATGATGATGGCCTCCCATTACATTACCACCACCACCACCACCACTGCTGGGCTGNAGCAGAAAGCTGTCCATCTTTAGCATGTCACCGTGTTGGTGGTGGTGATGGTGATGGCCTCCCATTACATTACCACCACCACCACTGCTGGGCTGCTTGATGGTCCGCCGGCGACGCGTGCGGATCGTCTCCTTGCGCATGGCCGCCGGCCGATTGACTCCATTGAGGCGAAAGTAGAGGCCGCAGGCGTTGCAGACCGAGTCGCCCATGGCATTGCGCCGCCACATGCTCGTCGCCTTGGTGCCGCAGTTGGCGCAGGTGAGGCCGGTCCGCCGGGTGGTGGTGGACAGGCGGCGGACGTTGCGCACCAGCGGGCGGTGGGCGCCGTTGACGCGCTGGTAGAGGCCGCAGGCGTTGCAGAGGAACTGCTCGGCGCCGAAGCGCCGCCAGAGGGGCGTGCAGGTGGTGTGGCAGTTGTAGCACTCGCGGTGCTCCCCCGACTGGTCGTTGGCGCTGATGATGGAGCCGTGCAGCGTCTGGTGCATGCCCTCCTGCAGCAGCGAGGAGTCGTCGTCGTCCTGACTGCTGCTCAGGGACTGATCCATCGGATTCGAGTGATGGTGATGCAGTTGCTGCTGCTGCTGCTGCTGCTGCTGCTCCAAAGTCCCCTGCTGGTGATTGTGGTGANAGGGACTGATCCATCGGATTCGAGTGATGGTGATGCAGTTGCTGCTGCTGTTGCTGCTCCAAAGTTCCTTCTTGATGATTGTGGTGGTGGTGGTGAAAGTTGTTGTGTTCATCACCAGCAGCCTCGCTGACGACACTGGCCAGCTGGCCAAATTGCTGTCGGCGATTAGCGGCCGCCGCTGCAGAACTGTCGCTGCCTACCATTTTGTCCAGGGGTGAACTTCCACTGCCGATAAAGAATGGAGCACTTTGGTGTAATCCTCTTCCTCCTCCCATTAACTCCACCTGATGGTGATGATGATGGTGGTGGTCAATTGATAGGGATGCTAATGGAGGAGGAAGGGGAGGCGGTAAAAGATTGGATGAGGAGGACATGTTCACTGCTGCTGCTGCCGTAGCTACGGCCGTTGATGTTGCTGCCGAGGTCAGTCGACTGGTGGTGCTCGGCATGAGGTACATCTTGTGTTATCAGCTGCTGCCTCTTCTTTTGCACCCTTATTGGCCCTGTGAACTTTTCCTTTCACTCTCTTTGTTTTCCTCTGTTTGAATGGGGGGATTAGTGATAACAGCTGTGGTGAGTGACCGGCGATTGAAAAGTGGCTGCTGTTCAGGAAGCTCCTCACCCACCGCCGCCGCTGACCATCGATGACGCCGATTCGCACTAATTAGCAGCTGCAGCAGCAGCAGCAGAGCACTGGTTGATGGCAATGCTTGGGTGCACTTGGGCAATTGTTTATTGTTGCAGCAGTTGTAGTAGTTAGAGTTTACAGGTGATGAGGTCCACCAGACAAGACAGTGGTGGTGGTCGTGGTGGTGGGACGATGCTGATTGCATCGATGAGATCAACTCGGGTCGATATCGATACACGCACACTGCCAACACAGGAGCCAGGAGAGGGAGAGGGAGAGAGAGAGTCAATTACGGAGGCGGTGGTGGTGGTAAGTGGGAAGAGAGAGCAGGCACTCCAATCAATTGATGGTGATGGTGATCGAAGTTGCTGATGCTGTGTTGACACTTAATTAATGTTTGCCACTTTTACATTTTACATTTGCAGATGAAAGTGGCGGGCGCGAGCGAATAAAGTCGCATCAAGAGAGGCTGAATCGAACACCTCCACGGCTCATTTGCAAATAATCGCCTCGAGTTGATCAACGACGGAGCCGACGGCCACCAGCACAAGTGGCAGCAGCATCACACCATCATCACCTGTCGTCAAGTTTGTCGCCTTGTTTTTTCCAGTCAGTTTTTGCTCTGGCCACAAGCGTCAACATTTGACGTCGAAGCCTGCCGGAGAAGGTGAAGACAAAGACGAAAACGAAGAAGAAGAAGAAGAAGGAGAGGAAAAAGAAGATAAGGGAGAAGGNAGCCTGCCGGAGAAGGTGAAGACAAAGACGAAAACGAAGAAGAAGAAGAAGAAGAAGGAGAGGAAAAAGAAGATAAGGGAGAAGAAGGGGACACAAACTTGTCCTCTTCTTTTCTGGCCACAGTCTTCGACGACAGCGAAGGCAGCAGCAGCAGCAGTGCTCGCCTGGACACTCCTCGTCGGACGGCCTCACCTGCTGTTGCCGGCACTGCAACAGCCGCAGCAGCAGCTAATTGCCCAGCCAAGGTAAGTTTGCCTCTTTTCTTCTTCTCCTTCTCCTTCACTGCCTTGCCTTTGCCTTGTACTGCTGCCGCTGCTGTTCAGTACCAAAGGAGTGGTTTATCTATCGCTGCTGCTGAAGCTTAGCAGCTCTTTATGTGCTGTTCTGGTGCCGCTGCTGCTGCTGCTACAGCATCAGCAGCGTCGGCGATTGACGGCGATATGAGAGAGGCTGCTTTTTTATGCGCTCACTCTGTACTTTACTTTACTCGCTCTCTGATGGGGCACTCTTATCACGGCTGCGGCCTGATCCTATAACGAAATAGGATGTGCTGCTGCTGGACTGAGGGAGAGAGGGAGACCATCACCAGAGGACTGGTCGTCGTCGTCGTCTTGTGGCGCATTACTCGCTCACAACTAATGTCTTNTATAACGAAATAGGATGTGCTGCTGCTGGACTGAGGGAGAGAGGGAGACCATCACCAGAGGACTGGTCGTCGTCGTCGTCTTGTGGCGCATTACTTGCTCACAACTAATGTCTTGATGCTATCTGCTCTCGGTGCGGTTACGAGAGAATATTACCGTGCCGCCACTCAATTGTCTCTGCTCTGTGTTCTCAGCGAGACACAATTGACAGAATTGACTATGCGGTGAGCAGCACTCTGCAATCTTTCCCAGCAAGAACGATGACCACACATTTGCCGCCGCCGTCATCAGTGGAGACGGTGGGGGACAGTTCGATGCACTCACTCGATGCTGAGTGAATGAGTGATGTTCGAATTTGTCTTTTACGCTCACTAGTGAGACGTGTACTTACTTTACCCACTTTTTTGCCTGCTCAGCTTTAGTCGCATCGTCACACTTTTAGTCTCTCTCGATTGCTTTGTCCCCATATACTTCTGCTTCTTCTTGTCAAAAAACCTCTTCTCAACATGTCCTCTTCAACTACCAAGAAGTTCAGCAGCAGCAGCCACAAGGTGGTGGACAATCTGAAGACGCAGCTGGAGGAGCTGCTCGAGTCGCTGGACCGCCTCTACGCGACCATCAACGAGCAGCTGGGCGCCCGCATTGGCTCCGACTTTGACGAGATTAACGCCCTGCTGGCGGAGGGCTTCCGCTCGGTGCTGGACGGCAAGCCGCCCAACGAGGTGGTCGAGGATGCGCCGTCCACTGGCTCGGAGGACGAAGATGGTGGCGAGTACGACTCGGAGTGCTC
>NW_016177817.1:0-8242 GCF_001687245.7 Rhagoletis zephyria | reverse complement strand
ATAGAACACCGTATGATAGTAAAATTTATACACAAAAGACCAAATATTAAAAATTGCGTTCTCAGTTTCTCTCCTTCAGGACAAGATTTTTTAAAGAACTTTGAAATTTCAATGATTTGATCAATTCAAGAAATTATTTAAAAAATCTAATGGAATGTAGAATAACAATATATGTGTCAAATAAAATAGCGCACAAGAACGAATAAGTGTTGAAAATGTCCTTTTCAAATTTTATCCTTGAACATTTTCGTAAATTTGCAAGCTATATTTTTGAAAAATTCCATGTTAAAGTATAATATATAAAATTTTGTTTTCCACATAATACACACACACACACACACATTTTCAAAACTTCAAAGTCCTTAAAAAAAATGCTGATGTCTGAGAGAAAAACTAAAAACGCAGAATTATTAGGGCGGTAGTTTCGCGAACATAATGACTTTTTAGTGTGTTTTGGTTTTTATTACACAGTGTATTAAATAAAATTAAATTGAGAATACTTTTGTGGTTTCATTCGTATACATTTGGAAGATTTATTCGGTTATGCATTCTGTTGTCACACTGCGGCATGTGGCATTTCAAAATCGTTAAAATTTTACGCGAAGATCGACATAAACGTCAAACTACGCAGCTGTAAAAATATTAAAAAAAATAAATAATTTCCTAAAATATCTAGTGAAAATATGTTTCCTGCAAAGCTAAAATTAGGAAATATGTATATTTCAGGATATGCTAAATTGAATGCAGTTTCTGTTTGAATTGTCAAACTGGCAGATTATGAAAAATATACACACACACGTACATATGTATGTAGGTATGTATACTAGACTGTACCAACCTAAAAGCAAACAAAAAAAGTTCGAGTACGCGCCTGAGTGTAGTCTTAAGTATTTTTGTAAGACAATTTTAAAAACAATTAAAAATAGCGAGAGTAGCGGTCGCTCCGGTCGAAACCGGAAGTCGGTAATACAACCAAAAAAATGAGCATACCCCACTTGGGAATTAATATTCTTTCGTTTTCCAATAAAAACATTTTTACTCATTTAAGGAGTCCAAGACGACTTCGAAGATCATTTAGAAGTTGAAAAATGCACTTCCGAGGAAAGAGTTTCGAACCAAATTTACGTATTTTTAACCTCTGAGTCCGAATCTATGATAGAAACATGTATGTCTAATTAAAAAAAAAAAAATGGACTCCCGATCAGTTTAACCCACCTCTGGTCGAAAACAGAAGTCGGTAATGCTACCCGAAAATAGAGTATCCCCGATTTGGTAGGTCATATTTTTCCGCTTTTCAATAACAAACATTTTCCTCCATTTAAGGATACCATGTATAAATAAAATAGTAATTAAAATCTTGAAACTATTGAATTTTTCTTTTTATTCAAATTTGGGTCTCTTTATGAACAATATTTTTAGTTTTTGGTGCGGTCCATTACGATATATATACATATATTATTCGGACTTCACCTTCGTGAACACCCGAAGTGAATTGGACACCGAAGTTAACAGTCGAGGAGGGGCCTCAAGCCAGCATCCAACTTATTCCCAATCACAAAAATCGAGTGAAGGGGTGAGAGTGTGCAGCCCTGTCGAACTACACTGCGCTCTTCGAAGGTCTCGGACAGCGTCCCCTTGTGGAGGACACGAGACTTAGATTTGTTGTACATAGATTAAGTGTCACTTTCCCAGCCAGTGTTTATGAGCGGATGCAATAATTCCGCGGCTAGATTTGGGTACACTTTGAAAAACTGCACTGCTTTATTATTTGATGACGGAAGTAATTCGGGGACAGTGGGAGCATCCGGTTTATACGAAAGTTGGTATTCAGACAAGTCAGTCCATCAGACAAAGTGGAACTTGATCAGATAAAACGTGGTTCAGAACTGATGCAAAGTAATCTTTCCATCTTGAAAGCTGTTCTTCTTCTGAATGTAAAATCAGACAGCGTTGGTAAACACAATCCCCTTTCTTTTATCATAAACGCCTGATTTCTCCACACCAAATATCAATCCCATAATTTTAAAGTGATATTAGGTAAAAATTGCCCACCTAAAAGATGTGTCACGCCCCTTTTACAGACTAATTTATATATCGACACCTTAGTGGAACATTGACCAACTTCGGCAGCCAAATCGAAAACGCCGAATTTGATCGAAGAACGCCCTATCTCAGCACATTTTTAATTTATTTACAATTGAGATAGGGCGTTCTTCAACCAAATTCAGGATAGGGTGTTTTTCAATAAAATCCTGAAATATGACGTTCTTCAATCTAAGTTTGAAGTAGGACGTTCTTGAAAAGTTTTCTGAGATGGGACATTTTCGAACTTGCTGCCGAGATAAGTCGATCTCCCACTCAGGTGTCGATAAACTTCTACCATAGATATGTGTGTAAATATTTATATCCTCACACCAAATTTCAAATTCCGGTTACTTATGGTTCTCGTCTATAGGATGTATATAATAAACAAGAGCTTTTTTATGCTCTACAAATCTCTTTAAAAAAGAAAGAATTCTTAATTTTCTATAAAAAAAAATTATTTTAATTAATTTTCTAATTAGGCACTTCTAAGCTTTTTTCTAACGCCATTTTTAAGAGCATGCACATGCCCATTAGGGTGCATCACTCTCCATACAGAAAAAAATTTTTCCCGTTTTTCTTCGGAATGATAAAATTTATTATATTTTAAGATTTCTGCCAAAATATTTCGAAAAAATATTGAGATTGGCGTGAGCCGGGCCGATTTGAAAATAACAAAAAAATTGCGTTTCATCATAAAAAAAATTTGTTAAAAAAAAATATATTTTTTATAGATAAAGTACGCTCAAGCTGATACATAAGAGTTAAGCGTTAAACGTTTGCATAAAAATGTTTAAAAATTTTATTTAACGGAATCAAAAAAAAATCACACTTTTAAGGTATTTTCACGTAAATTTTAATATTTTTCTGTAACATTTTGACCAAATGATTTAAATATAATAGATTTTATAATTCCTGAAATGTTTTTGGCCTGCGGCATCCTAATGTACATGCGTAAATACATTTAAACAAGCTGCCAACTACGCCGCTGCTAGCCAACAAGTTTTGAGTCATGCGAAAACATTAATAAACAATTGTAGGTGTGCTTGTTCAAATAATAATTTTTAAATATTTATTTCTATAGGTGTTAAAATGCAATTTTTTTTTGCTTGCCTGTGTCAATTTTGACAGCCGTAATGAAAAATTTGTCAAAGATATATCAATGACAAGTGACTATCGTGAGAATTTTTGCAGAGATTATATTTGAGTGTACTACAAAAGTTCAAATTTATGTCCATAGATTAGAAATTAAAATGTCAATGCGTACAAATTTTAGTATAAAAATATTTTAGGTATTCCCATTACATTAAATATCTGCTTACTCAGTAAATATACGTGAAAAATATTTTTTCTTTTCAGTTAGTAAGTTTTTACACCACTTTAGTTCCGTGAAATTCCAAGAAATGAATATTTTTTCTATTTATTTCTTCTATTTGCAGCTCTACAAAAATCAAATTCACCATGCCATACATATATCAAGTAACATAGTACTACGTCGATGATTAAAAGCCAAAGAGTTAGCTATAATTTTTAAGAAAAAATTAGTAAATAAACTCAATACTTCAAATAAGGTTAAGTTACAAAAAGTATTTCAACAATCCACTTGCTGAGAATCTCTGTTACCAAAGACACTATCAAATCGACTACGTGTAAATAGAAAACCAAAACCATGATTGGCGATACAGCGGAGAACATTGGCGAGCATGCCTGGACCAAATTGCTCGATGATAAGGACAGCACTGGCAATAATGCCGTCATTGTAAAGTCCGCGCGCATATCCGAAGTGGATTTTGAAAAGCGTAGCACAAAAGATAGCAGTCCGTTGCCACTGGAGCGCCTAAAAGAAAACTGCAGTAACTTGAGTAGTGTGGATGAGGGTAGTGGTGGTGGTGGCGGCGGTGGAGGCGGAGGCAGTGGCGATGCTGGTGGCGGTGGCGGTGGTGGCGTTGGCGGCGAGGGCAATACACCTGTCGATAGTGTTGGCGGTGAAAATAAATCACAATTAACCCGCAAAGGATCCATACTCGGTTCATTCCATAAACATTTAAGACGTTCGTTGAAGGCAGTAAGTGAATCACCTGGCCCAATAACGAGGTAAGTGGAAGTGTTTAAAATACGAGTATATTTGATCGAAGATAAAATAAGTTTGCAAGTTGGACATTCGCTGAAGTTTTAAATTCATAAATTTAAGTGCATCAATTTTAAGTTCTCTCCTTTCAACAAAATGTGTACATATACACACATACCTACATAAATCTGTTATGAACGTATCTGGTCTGGAATTGAATTGTTGTGCCATCAAATCGTTTGCGACTATGCGTGATTTGCATAGCCCCAGTATGTTTGCCCAGCAAGTTTACAATTTTTACAACCTATTTGCATATACGTACATTAATAATGTCTAGCACCCATAAATATTTTATTTCTTTTCCGTTTAACATCACTTTAATTACAATTGAAATTTTTTAAATCTGGAACTACAGTCCTAATGCATACTGGAATAGCTCGCGATACCTTTTTTTCGATTTTTGGCATATTTGAAGATTTCAATTTCTATGAAAAAAGTTGTGTGTGTGGATCCCAGTGAAACTTTTGCTTCCTATGTTAAATTTCGCAGATCTGTGTTACATTAACTCTTAATTAATTGAAAGACAGTAGACGATAGTGATGTGCTGAGCTACTTGGAACCAATTTTAAAAGTATCCAATACTTTCGATACTCGGTTGCGAAATGTTGAAAGTATGGAATAAAAACAGTTCAACGGGAACTGTAAATACGGGAATGTAAATAGTTTCCCTAAGTCCTCTGTATCGCCTTAAATTTCACTTGCCAAAAATATACCCAAACAGAATTTCGAAAGAAAACGTTTGCTGGGAGCTGACGTCGCACAGTGTGGCCGAAAGCCAAAAGTTCGGCCAAAATGCTTCGAAATTTCGTACTAGCGGGTCACTAATTACTAATCCGTTATCAGAATTGCAAAATTCAAAATGGCGGATTCAGTATGGCGTCTGGTAAATTTCGAGCTTTTTAATTAGATTCTTTAGAATGATTTTGAGTATGCAGTTTTATAGGCCATTCAAATTTAGTGCAACAAAGTCCAAGTTTGAAGCAGCTAGGACGTACCGTTGATTTTTGACAATTTGTTTTCGTCGACGGTACCAGTCATTTTCTCCCATACGATGTACATATATTCGATGAAATGAAGAAAATGAGCAGCACCTTCAACAAAAAATTAATTTCAAAAATCAACCGTAACTCCCAGGTACTATAAGCGTGACTTTGTTCTACTTATGTTAAATGCGCTACAAGACTGTATACTCAAAATCTTTCTGTGAAATCTAATTAAAAAGCTGGACATATTTACATACAGGTGAAACTAGTTTGTAAAAGCGTGTTAAAAAAAAAAAACAAAAAAAAATATAAGGACCAGAAATGAGCACCTGAGTTTTATTTTGTTCTGTCTATTACTTTCCTACGTAAACTGTAATAGGTTTAAAAGCAGCATTCCACAGCGTTTTGTTACTCTTGCATTTAACGAACTAATTTTTTTTTTTAAATAAACGACAAAAATACCTTTAAATTTTTTGCATTTTTTTACTATTATTTTTTATTAATTATGCACCGTTTGATTTGTTCTTAATCTAAATAGTTGCCAAACTTTTTGGAATACATACACTGTAAAAATAAAAGAATGGAAAAACCAAACCTATAGAAGTTACGAGTACATTCATGCCTGCTAGAGCTACTTTATGTACGCAGCCATAAAAAAATCGTAACTTCTGCAGGTTTGGTTTTTCCATTCTCAAATTATTAGTGTAGTCCATAAAGTTTAACCACCATTTAGAATTTAAAAAAAAAACAGAAATCAAGCGGTGTACAATGAATAAAAAAAAAACGATAAGAAACTATATAAAAAATGCATTTTTTTGACGCCAAAAATTATTTACTCACACTCTAATGGAAAACCGAGATAATTACGCAAATTTTGATTTTGAGTTTTTCTTTTATTGCTACATTTAGAAAATTTTGCTTAAAATTAATTGAATAACGCATAGACTCTCTCGCTCTCAGATCTTTTAATTAGCCTTTCGAAAGACAGAAAAAAACTCTCAAGATAGTTGCCTTAATTCCACACTTTTTTCGACCAGAGCAAACATTTTGGAGGAAGGTGCCCCCAACGCTATCTCGATTTATTTTTTTTGACATCTTCATGCCTCTTCAACAACGTTTCCTGCATTGTTGATAATCTACTATTATTTATTATTCTTAACACTCACTTCCTACTTATTTTTTTAGTGAATTTTATTTGTGACACTGTTTCTAGTGTCCAACTATAAAAAATTTAACATCAGCATTCACTCCGCCGAGTAGTTAGCATAAAAGTATGCCGCTTTATAAGCACCGAATTTACGACTTCCGCAGACTTTGTAAAGCGCCAATTAAGATTTACACTTTACACAATTAATTTGGAGAATAGCGCCGCAACGAAAATACGAATATTTGTTTATTTTGCATACGCATTTTACGAATTTGATTAAGCAATTTTGAGTAATATTTTGCTACATCTATGTATATAAATAAAACTCACAAATAGCTAAGTAATGTCACAACGCATTTCCCGTGTTTCGCATATTACAAATTTTAGTGTGTTTAAAATGCCATTTAGTGTATCGAATAATTAAATACGATTTAACTAATACACGATCACTCATATCCCCTGCAGCCCCCGCAGCCCCGCAGGCACCGGGCAGCAACGCCCACTCACTTTAATAAAAAATTTTAATCTGTGCTCTAATTGCTTATGATTGTTACGATTATTTTGAGTATTTTATTGTTGCCACTTTTGTATCAGATTGTTGATCAGTATTGTGTTGTTGTTGTTGTTGTTGTTGTTGTTGTTGTTGTTGTGGTCGTCGTCGTGTGTGTGATTCCACGTTTATTGCCTTGTATGTACAACGACTAAAGATGCTAATAATAATGCCTTCTCAAGTGTTTTCTCTGTGTATGTGCTTTGCTTTCAAAGCTCATCTCTGTTCACTGCGGGTAATAAATTAATTTAAAACTTCTTTAATTCAATTATTTATATCGGAATGTCTGATATTTTACATAAATATTTTACTTATGCTAGTTGGTGGGGCAATTTGTTGGCGTAAGGGATGCCCATTGTGGCGCGGCGCATATGTACAGTGTCGAAAATATAAATAGGGATGAGGAATTTTAGCATTCTTTGGCTATTTAGCTTTCGTTTATTTAATGTTTATTATATTTTTATGAAAATGTAGCTAGTTAACTAAACAAAAAATCGTGTAAGTCATAATTTCAAACTGTGTACAAAAGCTAGCAAAACTCATCAAAGTTTCATCAAAATTTTGAAAGTTTTTTTTAATATGACAGATTCAAACAGAGCTTAGTAGTGCCGTGACAACAGCATCCATAAATGTTTAGACGTCAAGTACAATAGTGCTGAAGAAGGCAGGATCCAGGGATAATTGATATGCAAGACGCCCTTTAGAGAAAAATATTTGAATAAAATTTCATACTTCAGCTCCATCGGAAAACATCTCGATCGTTAATGAAAAAATGAAATTTTTTCGCACCATAATTTTTATTTTGTAGCAAAACTTAAGATTCCAGTCGACACGGGTTATCGTCATCCTACAACAACAATAAAACTTTATCTATATGTACGTTACGGCGTAGTGGTTTAATTTCGCAAAAAGAGTCGAATTCTACGTTCGATTCGAAAATGGAGAATGAGATATTTACCAAAAATGACGTTTGACCCTACCAATTTTTAAAAGAAAAGTCAGCGCATTATATTTTTTTTTAACCAAATTAATTTTTCATTTACAAATTTTAGTGTTTTCTTCATACAATATACTACTTTTTCTTTTGAAAATTGGTAGGGTCATATGTAATTTTTGGCATATAGTTTTTTCGTAATTTTTGCTTAGAATGAATCGTAGAATTTGTATTTGCTTACACTTTCTTCGAAAATTTTGTTCTGAACAAATTACCCCGCCCTAATGTACATATATGCTATTTAAGTCAACAAGTACAAATTAAGCTGGTATGCGTATCGATTTTCTCATAAGAAAATGCACTCCTTATTTTCTGGAACACTCTAATGCACACATACACACACACACACACACACACA
>NW_016177816.1:3313-8242 GCF_001687245.7 Rhagoletis zephyria | reverse complement strand
TATGTATATGTGTATGTATCTAGTGTTTAGGTTAGCGTCGTTAACTAGAGAGAGTTCTGGTTTTCATTTGCATACCCAGGCCGCTAAAGCACCTCTTGGCAAGAATTATTCTTCGCCTGATATCCAGGTTGACATTATTTGTGGTGGTGTTGCTTGATCTTAGGTTGACAGGAAATCCTTTACTACTTCAAATTTATAATTGCCACCAATGAGATGTACCTTAAGACTCTTTGTGTGAACTTCGTATTATCCTCGGTCACAGCTAGACCAACCTTCGTGCTCTTTCTCTAAGCAGGAAAATGCTGCACTCATGGATCTGCTGTTGAGATTCTATTCTGGGATTTAACGCACAACTAAAAATCTGGTGCAAGATGAATTAGCTAAGCCTGAAGCGACACTGAAAAGGTACTGTCAGTTTGCTGACGAAGTTATTCAATTTTTTCCACAGAATGCGCAAACAGTATCATTACTCTTCGTGTTGATTATGGTTGATTAAGCAAGGTAGACTGAGACTCCAATCTTCGGGCATGCATTCAATATCTACTAGCATTTCAAGCTCTCGCAAGTCTTTCCGCCTCCTTTTTCCATTTTAAAATAAGCTTCTTTTCCCTCCTGTTCCTTTGGTGTCTCTCAATTGTCCAAAGCAACGCCACTGGCTACAGTGCACCCGCGTATTTCTCTGCACTTCTTATACCAGCTGTTTCTGTGTGGGTATTGATAATCAACTATGTCATTCCCAGAAGTTGCAAAAGATTTGGAGAATATTGGCTCCTCGGTTCGAATGATTGCCCTGAGCACTCGAGCATTTTTTTGCGTTTTTGTGCTTTATTTATGTTTCTGGTACTGCTTATTACATATTCCGTTCCGTGGCAAATCAGTTGAGACCCGCTCTCCTTTGTCGGAGGTATTGTTGTGAAAACCAAATTTTTCGCCATACACAGTTTTTACCTTGTGTCGGGGGCAGCGTTCATATCGTCGTTTAAAGTGCAAAACCGCGTATCAACAAAATGCAAAACCGCGTATCAGCAAAATGCAAAACCGCGTGTGTGAAATTGTAGAAATTATTTTCTAGAGCGTAAAAGTACCCATATTTCAAAATGGTGCTCTTTTTTATAAAGCGATCGCATTTCTGGCAAGTATATTTCAGGACGAATAGATAAGGATTGAGCCAAGTGCTTGTGTGAGCAAATCCAATTTTTGGCAGCCAATGTCAGTTACGCGGTTATGCAGAATGACGATACGCGGTTTTGTACTTTAAACGACAGTATGTTTCTTCCAGACGCTCATAGTAGAATTGCTCTTTGATCTGATTGTGTGTCTCCACTGTCGGAGCGTACTGACTATTTGTGCAAGGATTGACGAATTTAGCTTTGATGAGAGGGTAGTCAAAGTTGAAGGAGGCAGTTATCCGAGGCTTCTTCGTTGTTCCAAGCTCAACGCGCTACCCATTTCGGGAGGGATTTTTAAGAGATTTAAGTTTATATAACGAACCGCTCACTTTGAGGCTCGCTCGCTATTGGTAACTAGACGCTACTGATTTCTGTGAGCCCTTGAGTGCGAATAAGTCGGAGTGGTCTCACTGTAGCTCCTTCGGTACTGCCGCCGTTACCCAAAGCTTCGGTTGTCTAGAGTATGCACGCATAAGTGTCGGGATTGGGCACCATACCCCATTACACTCCAATTTAAAATTTACCCCTTATGACCAGACATGTACCGAAAGGGGGTTACTTTTCTTCCATCCCTAAGTTTTACGTGACTTGGCTCAAGGCGCTTTATCTGATTCAAGGAAACAGGCCTTAAGGTCAATCTAGCAATAAGCGTCCTTATTCTCTTTTCAAAATAAATGAAAATTGACCGACTCCAACTTCCTCTTTCTGCGCAAACGCTTTCTTAGGGTCGGTTACTCAATGCCTGGTTAACACTAATCTCCGGTAAAACATCAATCACGTCGATAACCATGTTTTACCCCGCAGTTAATGTTATCTCGATATTGAGTAACCGGCCCTTAGAAAGTTAGTTACGTGGACGTTATTCTGGGCAGAAAACTAGCCTGACGTCGCAACGTAGAGGAGCGTAGTAGCAGATCTATAACTGCCCATATATCAGCGATAGGAAGAAATGGGGCTTGCAAACTGGATATACAAAGAGTTTGTCCGTCCTATTTTCTTTTACGGCATAAATTTGGTGTCCGTCTGTGCATAGATCTACAATAGAAAAACATGTTAACAAAGGTTCAAACACTATAGAATTCTGGAAGATCTTCCAGCATACTTTAGATGCCAAGGCTGCACGGTCTCGTCGACTAGTCTGAGCAATGATTTTCAAACAAATATTCCCTTAATGAGCGAATGCAAGAAAGATTTAGTCCTGATTTCTTACTCTGATATCTCTAAGTTGAACCAGAATGTAAGAGGATTAGTTAATCGCAGAAACTTTTACTCAACCTCAGCGCTACATATGTTTTCGTATAGCCAAGTAGCTTTGAATGCACTTCATGTTAGATGGCCTGTAGAGCCAGCGACGTGCAGGATATCAAGACACATCTGGCCGTAGTTGGATAAGCATAGATTAAGCCTTCTCCTCCGTTTGGAGCGGCCACTTCTCCGGCATTTAATGAAAGTTCTCATCGGGCATTGCCTGATAGGACCGCGTGCTATTAGAAAGCATTTGCAATAAAACGACATATGTCACAACCCCCCACTGGTGAGAGCTCGTCGACCCTGCTTCCTCTACTATACTTTTGAATGTCTGGCTGTACTGGATTCGGCTAATACCTATGATTTTGTACGCTTCATCAGAGCAACAAATTGGTATTATTTTTAAGGTAAGACGAGGGATGTAAGGCGTCTCTAATCACAATGGACGCGCATGGTTGCCTAAGTGCTGGATGAAGACAGCTAAGGTAACGAAGTCTATGGTATATGTATGTACATAAGCCAGAGGAGGTTGTTGGTCCGATATGGTTGCTTAATTTATGTTAAAATAACGATAACTAGAATACACACATTTGTAGTAAAGATTTTTTAATAATATTTTTCCAAAAATTTTGAAATAACAATGCAAATCATACGCTTATCTTTTGTTTACATCATCCAAATAAGGAAGAACGTCCAGACGGCAGAGATAGAAAAATATACAAACAAAAGTAAATATTTTTATAAAATCAAGGAAATGTTAAACAACAATTAAATTTATTACAATTTTTGCGCGCAACGTGTTTTGAATAATCAAACAAATTTTTAATGGACTTACTACATACATACGTTTTTGGCGATTTCGGCAAATGGACAGAAGAGAACTGAAATAAAAAAGAAAACAACAACAGCCAAGTCAATCAAACAATCGACATTTTAGTAAAAATGTTCACAGTTCTCAGCACGTTCACAGCGCTTGTTTGGGTGACAGCAACGCAACGCAGCGCTGTTTGGTTTTAATTTTTCGGTGTTGTTGTTGTTGTTGATATTAACGAATTTCTTGGCTGAGCTGTCTGTCAGTCCAAAAGTCAAAACAGCAGCGTTTAGTCCATTTATAATTTTCTATGTAGGTAGTTGGTGGTGTCTACATATATATAGATATAGGCGTACATTAATATGCCTTAGTTGTACATACAGCGTTTTTGGTGCTACGACAGTGAAAAGGGTCTTATACACAGCACCCGCATACCATAGCTTTCTAGTGTATTTTACGGCATTTCGCGCTGTCACTCATTTACTGTAATCAGATTATTCATTACAATTTTTACTTGGACATGTACATGAACGACGTGCTGTTCAAGCAACAACAACATCAGCAACATTAAATAATGCAACAAATAAAAATTGTTCGAATACTGATTTTATTTTGTCGATTCTTTATCACGTCCTTCTCTCCTCAATTGGTTTCGATATTATTGTATTTTTGCATTGACGCTTTTGCTATGTCAAGAGTACTCGTGTGTTGGTGTTGTTGTAATTAATGGTGTGCAATGCATTTTTAATTAAACGCCGTAATTATTATATGTATGCGCATATATTTACATATGTATGTAAATTTCGTTTGGCATTTTTTATTTCCTTTTTTCACTTTATTTACATTTTAGTGTCACTTCGCTGCCACTGTCGATCGCCATCTGATCGATACAATCGTACACTTAAAACAACCGGTTTTTAATCAATTCTTAATCACCTACATTTGTTACGGTTCATTATGTTGTTGTTGTCATTTTTGTTGTTGTTTANACACATTTTGGAGGCGCCTTAAGTGATCAAATATACTCAGAGACACACACTAATTTGATTATGGCAAAAATGCGGTAAAAATACAAAACGAACAAATCCACAGTTGCAAAATTAATCGAGTTTTATGATATGAAAATTGACAGAAATTAGGTTTGTCGCGCAATTAGCGCAAAATTTATGTTTTACATTAGATTGGTTGCAATTGGTTGTTACTGTTTAGGCCGGTTAATATTTTAATTTGTATGCTTTTATGGCTAAGCAATTTGCAAGAAAGTGTAAAGTAACTGATTAAAATAAAAGTTGTATACCTACAAACTATGTCAATTAAGCCCTCGAAAAGATCTGAGCACATTAACTTTCTTCTTCATCTACAGCGTGCGGGTCATAGTTTTGTCTTGCTGCGAGTGGATGAGACTTGCCCATCTATAACCTGCTTGTTGTACAAGATGCCGATAGCGTGCAGAATAAAATGCTGTCACCTTTAGAAGTGATAGAGTTTTTGATTTCTTGCGGGAACTTCGCCACCAGACCACCACTCCGTAAAGCAAAAGAAGTCTAACAACCACGGTGTACAGCCAGTGCAGGACTTTTGGGGACCAACGCAGCTCCGTCAAATCACACGCCTATGGCAGTAGAGAGATACCGTTGCTTTCTAACACGCTCTTGTTTTTTTTGACGTAGAATACGTCTTACCTTAAGGTATGGGGGCTAT
>NW_016177816.1:0-3049 GCF_001687245.7 Rhagoletis zephyria | reverse complement strand
ACAGCCTGCAGGCCAAGACGAAGGCGCTGGACTGTTCCTTTTTTTTGAGTCCCTGCGGGATTGCTCTACTAATGTATTTGTCCAGCACTGGTCCAGCTAGTTCCGCCCGCACGATCCTGCCTTTAAGCAGTCGGTTTGCGGGTAAGACCAACTGTAAGTTGGTGGCCTGATTTGTTACCGCAGGCGTGCTTGTCGTGGTCGTAATTTTGATGAAAGCATCCTCGATGTTTAGCAACGCTATCAGTGTGTACTCCTTTACCGTTACATTTCTCAATGTGTGACATGATTTCGAGCAACGAGGTTTCATATATGCGTGCTGGGACGTCGTAAGTTTGCTAGCGTGAGCTCCGTTTCCTTAAGCTGGAATGAAGATAGACCTATGGGTCTAAAGTCCTTGTTATCAATGTGAGAGGTATACCCGGCGTAGCAATGAGGACGACACTCGTCCTTTGCCACACCTTCGGAACGTACGTAGCGCTACGTAAAAAAAATACGTGAAGAATTCTAAATATATTTATCTCGCATTAAAACTTCTACGGAAGTAGTTATACATACATATATGGCTTCGTACCTGACAGCTATGCGGCCAATGGAGCAGAAATGCAGGTTGGGTCAGTGGCACAATTGAGCTCTGTAGAGCAAAGCAGCAACCATAGAGGACTGGCGAGTGCTATGAAGTTGATGAGCATTTCAACATATTTGTAACGCAGTTAAAGGTCAGTGCAAAGCCATTTTTTTTAATCAAACGCATAGCACACTGCTGGTAGTTAGCTCCACTCATTGCTATGTTACCCAGCAATAGAAGATTCATATCACCTGTACGTCGAGTGGCATGCTCCCATTACACGGGCGACACACTGCTTTTCGTTATCCTACAACGAAAAATTTAACATACGCATATGTTTATTCTATTTAGGCCAAAAGGAAAAAAATGAAGAGAGTTTGCATATAACATTAAAAAATAAGATCTTTAGAAATATCGTTTATATAATTATTATCTTAAAACATTCCTATCTTAAAACATTCCTAACCTAATTACTTTTTTCTTTATTTTCAGAACACAAGTTACTTTGTTTCTCCAAAACCACCAGAGTGAGTAGGAACTTTCTTATATTAATTTTAAAAACATATTTATAGTCTGATTTCTATATGAATCCAGTAGTACTCAAATATAAGCAAACAAAAATGGTTTAATAAAAAAAAATTATTCACAAAAAATTGTTTCCATCTAAACCATCCCCTAAAATTACGGTTATGTATAGAAGCGCAGAACTGTGTAAAAGAATTTTAAGTATATTTCCCTTAAATTTTAAAAATTTGGAGATAAAATTTTACTTAGAGAAAGGGTTTAAAGAGGCGGCATTGCTCATAAACTTAAAACAGAGTTGAGATATTTTTTCTATGGAAACTTTGGAAATATCTAAAAGCTCAGTTAATCTAGACTTTATTTCCGTAACTTAATTTAACTTAACATTTTGGCCAACCTGTTATATGAGAAACTATGTTGGCGGTTAGTTAAAACTTAACTTACTGTAAGAAATTTAAGAACCTGTAGATTTAAGATTCTTAAGTTACGGCCTTACGGAAATTGAGAGCGGTGAGAGAATAAAGCTGATGCCACATAAAACTTTTGCTTCGCTTTACGTGACAGATTCGCTTTGACAGATAAGATGAATTGTATGAAAATGCACAAAGCATGCCACATAAATAGTCGAAGCTGCAGCGCGAAGCGAAAAGATGGCCAACTCCCATCTTTTTGCGCGCTTTGACAATCAGCCAGTTTAATATTTATTTTGTTTCGTCCAAATTCGAGTTTTCATGCAGAAACATAAAACTTAATTACATTGCTGATAATTTTAAAGCAAAATATATGAAATCCACAGCAACTTTGACTAGTAAAAAAGCGGTACAAAATTGTTTTCTTGGCGTTCATTGTGGCATACCTTTTGCGTTTGGCGCTTTGCTGGCAAAGTTATAAATGTCACGCAAAGCTACAAAGTTTTATCTGGCATCAGCTTAAGGCTTTGAAGTTCTCCCCTATATGGGAGAAAGTCACAGACTCGCCAATTTGGGTTTATCTGCTATCTTTGAAACCTATTCATTTAAATACAAAATTGTTTTGCTCTTCACATCTTATTTGTTTCTTTGCTTACCATTGTTTTTTTTTTATTACTCATTAATCCACCAACCAGCTGACAGCTTTAAATAAATAATTAGCGGCGCCTAAGTCTCGAAATAAACTATAGCCACTTGAAAATATGCGTTGAAAGTGTTAAAAGAAATTAAGAGACAAAAATCCATATATAATTATGTATAACAAATAACACCATTATTTCCTAAATGAGGACGCAAACGGCAGCTGATGCCAGCTTGCTCGCAAGAAGTAGTAAATAGTTCAAAACGATGGTGGAGTGCGTTGTTGTTTTTTTGTACCCAAAGTGAAGCTGTTGTGCATTTGTGGACTTAGCAAGTAATTTTTAAGCAAAAAACAAAACCGACTTCAATTCTTATATAAAAATTTAGGAATGCCGTTAGTTTTTTCATGATCCAACGATCGGATCTAAACCAGATTAGTATAGGACCACCTGTGCAAAAAGAATTATCGAAATCGGTTGACGTAGTCCAAAGTTATGCGGCAACATACATAAAAAAAATAAATAAAAAAATTGATAACCTCCTCCTTTTTTGAAGTCGGTTAAAAAGCGGCGAGGGGCAAACTAAAGCGGCGCCATTTGTACATTATATTTAATTTAATAGTATTTTAATTATATGCAAATACTCTTAGTTAACAGTGACAGTCCAGTACGTACCCGCCTATTTGGTGATGCATAGTACAATAAGCTCAGCGTCTCATCCACTTAACTAAGATGCCATTGGTTGATTGTTCGCTTAAGTTTATTCTATTAGTTATACATAGTTAGGCGGCTAGTTGTGATTTGCTTATGATATATTTTATGTACACTTTTTGAATAAATTTATATTGTGCGTATTTCGGGTCCATAACTAGAAAATATTTATTGCTGTAAAAAATTAAAAAAATTTCTTGTCT
>NW_016177815.1:0-8243 GCF_001687245.7 Rhagoletis zephyria | reverse complement strand
CGTACTATCGGCTTTACGACACTAGGTCATTTTGGGAGTAAGGCCCCATATTTCACCTAAAAGCCATGAACAGGCAAATAAAGCCTTCATAACCTTGTAGTTCACAGCATCCAAATGTGAGTTCCAGTTGAGTGTTTTATCAAGAGATATTTTAGCTCACCGGAAAATTTTATTTCTGTTGCTTTTTAATGAAATAGTAAAATACGGTTTACAGTTGAACAGAACTGTCGCTCATAATCAGGCTCCCATTCGGGCGGAAGTCGAAGCCAAATTGGTGAAGGCAAAAGGGAGAAGATGATCAAAATGTTTTCGGGACCGATTTGTAAAGTTGCTTTTTTTATATTATGTGAATAGTTGAGAAGGCAACGGCAGCAGATCCAGATAGCATGAAACGAATGCTACATCTTATTACCTTTGTCCTATTTGATATAGTAGTTCTTTCTTGTTGTGTACAATTTTTAATACTAAATAGCTGGTTTTGTGGCAGAACGTTTTAACTCAAAAATAAGTTTTTTTTTCAAATATTGCATTTGTTTCTTATTTATTCAAAAATACGAAGTTTATCGCACCGAACACAAAATTTAAGCCTCTAGCGCTGCGTTAGTTTGGTTATATGATTCATTTATTAGACACTTTAATTTCATATGCACAGCTCATTTTCTCATTTTCACGTCCACTTATCTCAATTCCATCACCATAAATTATCCGCACGTAACGCAGCTAATTTCAATTGTTTCACTTGCCCATGATCGCCTGCAATTCACAATTTACTGTCATTGTCGTTTGGTGAAAATTGAATAATTGCCTAACTACGTGCATTTTGGATAATCACAAAATTATGGGAAAATTTCATCTATACTTGTTAGTTGTGGGTAAAATCTGTTTATGCATAGTTATTTATGTACATATGTGCATATATTCTTTGGCATATATTATAGTAGGAATACAAATGAAAAGTATGCTTTCCAAATTGTTAAAAAGTAATTGTGGGAATTCATGAAACAAAAGTTTGTAAATAAATTTGATAATTACTGAGATTTAAAATTAAAAAAACGTATGGCCTTCTTCATAAAAAATAAAGTAGGTTTAAAGAGCTTTATAAAGTGACGTTTTCTTACATTTTTCAGTTTATAAACTTTTTTTAAAGCTACTTTATTTTTTTCGAATAAGGCCATTAGATTTTAAATTTAAATCTACATACACGCATATACGTAAATGTGTGTAAAAATTGTTTTCGTAAACTTAAAAATACTTTAACGAAATGTAAAAAGTCCGAAAGTTGGTGGCGACTCGAAAATGTAATAGTTGTCAAGACAAGTCAATAGTTGTCATCCAAAGCAGCCAAGAGCAAAAAAAAAGTAAAGCAAAATTGGGTGACATGCTTGCTTAGGACATATAAACACACACAAACCAATTCTATAGCGTAAAAAAATTAGTACAATTTACACTAATTAGGAAAAGCAGTAAAAGTCAATCAGTTGCAAGCGAAATTAAGCTGATGTGTGACGAAATGCATGAATGTGTGAATAAATGTGTGGAAGAGTGGCGCAACTAATGGCTGATTGTGATCAAAGTACTACAAAGAATAAGAAAATTGTGTCAAACGTAATTGTAAAAGCCACCAAGGCAGCAAACATAATCAAAAGCGTGCATTTGTAGGCGTACAGCTAAGCGTTTAAGTGATGGAGTAGTTGCAATTGACACAGATCACCACAACATATGTATGTTTGGTTTTATTATTTGTTCTAGTTAGTTAGATATTTTATCATTTTTGATGAACAATTAACAACAAATTGGCATTAATTACAATGAGAATAATAAAAGCTGCATATAGAGTGTGTACAACACTTAAATCATAACTGGAACATGCCACAATGCAACAAACGCCCCCTGCCCTAAATTATGCTTGTGAGAGTGCTTGTAAGCCTTCGAAATGTTTAATGCTGATTGACGCTGCTGTTTATCCCTCAATCAGACTAAAATGGAATCGTGTATACATATACATATATGCATATATTTATATAATCTGCCGCCAATGACAGCATCAACAGCGGCAAGCAATTATTGTTACAACAACGAAAAGCACGCTAGTAATTGTTAACAGCTTCAAGTGCAATTGCTGATGGACATACAAACATGGGCACGTTTCTGGTTGTCGCCAACTATCAAAACTAACTCGCTGACTGACTGATTTGACAAATAATGACAGCACCGTGACGCAAGTGTTGCGCGCAAAGTTCGGTTACATAAATTATGCGTGAGAGCAACAACAACAAGTACGATCATTACATACATATCTCTCGTGTATCAATCGTTGTTGTAATGTTATGCCATTCAATCTTCTCAAATCATACATGCTTATGGATGTGTGAGTGTGCTGCTTTGTTTTTCGCCTTTGTGGCCCAAAAGTCAAAAATGTAATCCATCATTGCGTTTAGTGCCCAAAAATTGAATACTCATACATGTACAAAAAGCTCATGTGCACATACAGTCATGTGAAAAATTATAGGCACACGACATTAAGACCAGTATTAACTAATTTTTCTTTTGTTTATTTAACAAGGCAATTCTGGCTAAGATAGTAAAAATTCTTTCACAAGACAAATGAAGGACAAATGGCAAGTTCGAAAAACTTTTGTTATTCTAGCACAAAAGTTTTAGAAAAAAAGCTCTCTCATTCACCACTCGTGGTGAAAAGCTATTTTGAAAGAAAAAACTTGTATATCATTTAGCTTGCGTCACTCCAAAAGCCGCAATGGCCGCGTGGGCAAGGAACGGGCGTGCCAATCGAGAGATTTGAGTTCGAGTCCTCCTCTGGCAGCGCCCTTTTTTAACCGACTTCCAAAAAAGGAGGAGGTTATCAGTTCGTCGGAATATTTTTTTTTTTTATGTATGTTACCGCATAACTTTGGACCACGTCAACCGATTTCGATAAGAATCGGATCGGAAAGGTAGTGTCTCAGAGGTGGTCCCATACTAATCTGGTTGAGATCCGATCAGTGGATCATGAGATATATATATATATATATTTTTTTTATATGGGAGTTGAAGTCGGTTTTTTTTTGTTAAAAATTACTTGTTTTGTTTAATCAACATGTTTTTCGTTTTTAATATACTTTTGCACACTCTTTATTTAAAAAAACGGTATATATATTTTCATTTAATTTAACTGTCAGAAATTTATTTAATGTATTTTTTTCTTTTTTAATTTGATTTATTTTTTATTAAATCTTCATAAATGGTTCGGTTGTGGTTTTAAAAAGAATATTTTTTAATTAGATATTTAATTAATTTATTTTTTATTTCTTAAATTATTATCTTTCAGCTAAATTTTTTTATAATTTTTTAGATTTTATTGTAAAGAAGAAAAATATTTTTTTTATCATTTACTTTTTAGTAATTTATTTTATTTTTATTTTTTCTCTTTTTTTAATTTAACTTGTTATTTTTTAACTTATTTCACTTTCTTTTAATTCTTAGATTTTATTGCCTTAAAAAAATATATTTGTTTTATTGCATTTTTATTTTAGGATCTTATTAATTTTTTAATGGATTTTTTTCGCTTTTTTAAAAAAATATTTTTAATCTAACTTAATTTTTAATTTTGATAATTTATTTTCTAATATACGTAATTTTGTTTTATTTATTAATTTGTATTATTTTAAGAAGAAAAATGTATATATATATTTTTTAAATTGAATTTAATTTTTAAAAACTTATTGCTAAAAGACGAACAGCATAACGCTCGTTAGCAGATCTTTCAATTATTCTTTCGAAAGATATTAACCAGCTCTCAAGGTAGTTGCCAGAATTAACAGTTGTCTTACGAAAGTATTTTGTCTTTCGAAAGACTGTGGTGAATTGGAAGACAGTTGCCAGAATGGCCCGGTAAAAGTCTAAATTTCAAACTTTGTAGGAAAATAAGAAAAATTCGAAATATTCTTAAGGAGCTTTTAAAACTTATCTGCCCTTCAAACATTTTTAGAACAAAATTTGTATTGAAAAGGCAGATAAATTTTAAAACCTACTTGGGAATATGGCCCTTAGAATTATTAAGCTCGAATTTAACGTGCTATAAAACTGCATACTTAGAAAATGCATGATAAGTTTGTTGCTGTTGTAATATTTTGTTGAATTATTCTAATTTTTCTATAAAGTTTTAAATTTAATCTTATATGGTTTCTGTTAAATAATGAGCTGAATTAAAAAAAAAAAAAATAATAATACTTTTCACATGACTGTATGTACATACACAAACACAAAAACAAATAATTGATCAGTTCAAAGTGTTTGCTGCGGTTTCCCTATTGCCTTCCAATGTCTGTTTAGCGTTGTCAGCTGATTTCCAGTTTTCGAATTGTTACAACATGTAGCAACATTTTTTGACAGCTTCAAAAGCGTAAATACAAGTACTTAGTTTTTGAAATACCAACAATTAGTTGACATGCCTCTATGCATTTCTGTCGAATACTTTGGTAATCTGTTACTCATGCATGAATATGTAGTATATGGGGTGCGTAAGTGCGTGTGGGAATTATTGAGATTATTTTTGTGAGGTAAACATGACAAAACTTTGAAACCTTGTATGAGATTACATTGAAAATGTAATTCGTTTACTTAAACTCGTTGAGAGTTCGTTCAAAGTTATGTAAGTGTTTGAATACAGTATTGCCATGAAGTGAGGAGAAGGAGATCGTATGCAGCGAGAAGGAAGAGGAAACAGAGGTATAGACCGGAAATATAGATAAAAGCTTAATACTAAAACATAAAGTACAGAGATATGTAAATGAAAAAACTAAATGCAGGTATTAAAAATATATGTTGTAAAAGAGGAACTACAGAGAGGAACCAGATACCAGAGATTAAGCTAAAAATTGGAGACCAGAGATTTGAGAAGAGAGAGGATCAAAAAGAGCTTTTATTCTTTGCGCTACCATACTATAAATTCTATAGAAAGCTTCTGCCTTCCTAAAGTCTTGGTCGCGCTTGCTTTAGACCAGTCATGCACAGAGATGACGTTTTACCTGATGATGAAGGCTTATTCTGGCGCAGGTCAGAATTTTGATTTACCTACAATTATCATCTCCTAATTGGAATAAAAGGTTTAGGCCCGTGTCCATAAAACCAGCATATCTTTTATCTTTGCACCCTTACGCGCTTGTTTTCCATTGTACATACAGATGTAGGTCACGTATAGCTCAAAAACACTTTAGGTTCTGGCAAATGATGAAAATAATTCTCATAAGAATATGAATGCACACGCATGGGAATAAATATTGACTCCCATTGTAAAGTAAATATTCATTTCCATTACTAAATAGACGGTGAGAAGGAGAGTGAATTTATTTTCTTATGAGAATTATTCTCATCGTTTATCAGAACCTTTGGACGTAAGCTTCAATCGGACTTACGCCCTCGCGGAATATCCACTATACTACTTTGAGCTCAGATCATATACTCGACCAAAGGGTCTTCTATAGACTAGTAGTAAGCATTTTTTAATGAGGATATTTTAACTTAGCCGGCTGCAGCCTCTTATCAAAAAATTAAACCTCTTAGGAGTATTCAAATATGTACTGTCTTTTCAGGTGATGAATATCTACAGTTAAAACAAGATCCGCACTGAGCATAAAAAAATATAAAAAGCGCCGTAAACAAATAGTCGCTGTTGCCATCGTCGATATAGACGATTTTAGAGTAAAATTTCCCTCTAATCGTCACTACTTCGAATCAAATTATACCATCCTGAGCAGCTTTCCGATGGTTTCGTTAAACTAGGAAAAACTATCTATGGTCATCTCTGCTTAAAATCAACCTAATATTTTCTAAAGACGAGTAGTCTTTCATAACCAAATAATTCCTATTCGATTGTACACATAGGCACTCTGAGTATGCCCAAAAGGTAAGTGAGCACAGCGTGAAACTATTCTCATTGGTGAAAAAACCAAAATACACTCTCAGTTACCTTACGGACACGAAGACAATCCTTTAGACTAATGCAAACAAACTACATGTTCTGCTAATAAAAACACAAGTTTAATGCACTTGCTGTTAGCATTTTATAAACAGGATAACATCTTAATGAAATTATTAGCGAAGGAAGAACTAAATGTGCCAAATTTACCCACACATACACCCGCCCATACATACATACTTTTATGAACGAACATTCATATATTATTCATTCTATTAGCCTGGCACACAAACCTAAGTAGTTGCCGGCAAATAAACACGCCCAGCTGATTGTGTACCCTGTAGGGCAACTCTCTAGTTCTGAATTGGGTCGCTTCAAGTACATTAAAACGAATACCTGGAGTACCCTTTGGAAGAAAGTACGTCATTATACTTCCCACTAGGGAGCAATGGAGAGCTTCAGATATTCTCTTTGGAAGCTCGGTGAAAAATTTCTATACTTACGGCGCAAGGAATGAAAAGGTATTAGAGCTGGATGGTAACTTCAGATGCTTTACTGCTTTGGGTGCAATGGCAACGCTCTTTCAATCGGAAGTCTTTGCAATACTGAAAGTGACATATTGGATAATTGGCGAAAAGTATAACGATCATAAAATCAGGAGCTGCCGTGACTGCCAAGCTGCTTTAAAGACCTTGGAAATCACTCCCATCCCTTCAAAAATAGTCCAAGAATGTAAGTTGAGCCTGAACTTCGTTACAAGGTAGAATGAGCTTGAACGTGTGTAGGCGCCAAGACCATACGGTGTTCAAGACAACGAACTAGCTGATAAATTGGCGAACTGCGTTTTTTTGAAGTGCCCACTTGGGCTCGAACCAATTTTAGGGCCAAGCTTAGCGGGAACGATCGGATAGATCAAGGATCTCGTAAAAAAACTCATGAGAGCCGTTGATGTGGTATCGGCACCTGAAAGGGTCTGACAGGGTGGTAGCGAAATTCCTTCTCAGACAAAGAAGACGTGATCTTTGAGTCGTAATAGGACTGATGCATGGTGACGACATATGGTCACCATAGACATTATCGACGATCTAAATGTTGTTTGGAGGATGAGGATAATACAGAACATTTTCTCTGCCGCTGTCCGGCCCTCTCCAGAATTGAATGATACATTTTTTGGGTCGCATGTATTGAGATTGGACGATATACATTATCTTTCTCTCAAAACACTGCTAAGATTCATTAAGGAATGTGATAAGTTTACAGAGATGCAATAAATTGCCACTCCACCTAAACCCTGTCCTCTAAACCCTGCCTCTAAGCCTTAAGTACAATGTGCAATATTGCCTGGTCGCTTGGAAAGGTTCTTTTCGCTGCTTTTGAACCAATGGGGATCTACTGACTATCAGACTGATACGTTTTTGGCGGTAGAGAACTAGTACTGAACTACAAACTTGATTCACTAGTTCGGGATTTCCCTGCAGGGTAATGTCGCAGAACTATTTGTTATTTGTGTCGAAAATAACCTAAAAAGTAGGAGGCACACATATATACCTACGCTCGTGGACTAGGACAAGAAGAAGTTGGACAAGTCAGGCGACACAGCAAGCGCTTATCTATCTATGTGAATATATTCGTACATATGTAAATACAAATGTCTTTAGCCAATAAGAAGGTAAGTACTAGTGCTCTAACAAGGCTAGCGCATCGAGTAGCAACGCATCCTTATGAAAGTGTGCCAAAGTGCTTAAGTAAGCCATCCTGGCGTCCACACATACATATACATAAGTATCAATGTATTTATGTGTTTTCTTCTAATAAAACGTATTCAATATAAACCGTGACTGGACGTCACACGACCAAACTTTCGCACATAACTGCATACATATTCATAGCGGTTATCAAGTGTAGTGGCTCTGCGTGATTAAGAGGAGCCATAAAACGAAGCTTCGCCTTAGGCAACTTGGAAACTGCATTTCACTCATTGTCGCTTTCTCCTAAACCCAAAATTCCATGTCTTGTTTTTTTTATGCTCGTATACGTACGTAGATACATACACGTTTCTATTACTGCTTTTTCATCTGTCGACTATGTCATCATTAGTTGATCCACTGAAAGGTAGCCAAGGATGGCGATGGCTACTCCTGCTGATTAATATTATTATGATTATATCACGGCGCTCTCCTGTGCCTGCCGGTATGACAGAGTTAGTATAGCCAATGGGTTTCAGAAGAGCACGAATGTACGTACGTAAGTAATACATATAAATATTGTGTATTGACACACTTAGCTTCACTACTTTCTGCTACTTAACTACTTACTTTTATTCTCTCCT
>NW_016177814.1:0-8244 GCF_001687245.7 Rhagoletis zephyria | reverse complement strand
ATTAATTGAGCACCATTTAAAAAATCGTCAGTACCTTTAGCAATTTTCGACTCTACTTTGACCCTACTAGAAGTATCTAATCTTTTTTAATGAACATTACACCGCAGTGAAAATATTAAATTTGGAAATGACATAAAGAAAACGCCGAAATGCGTAAATATATTATTGGATCTTAGATTATGGATTTCACAAGATATTTTCATTTTTATGAAAACAAAAATTCAAAATTTAACAAGAAAGAAAATTACAAACTGTTTGTAATTATTTTTCATTTGTATTTAAGCCAGTTCTTTAGTAAAAACAAGCAAGCTACTAACGATGAAAATCGGTAGATATATAAACGACTTTTGAGTGGTCAATCGAAAATGTGCAATAATGTTTTGTATGGAATACATAGAAGCAGGAAAGAATGTTACTCATACGCCATATCGTACACGGGCGTACTGGTACATGGCGTATGAGTAACATTTCCCATGCTAAAGTTTGGACTTTTTCTTCATTCACAATGCAAACTTAAAACGAAAATATCTTGTGAAAATTACCTGATCTGGAAAGATGGTATAGAGATCCGAAATCTACTACCTAATAAATTAAGTTTACGTGTACTGGTGTTTTATGTGTCATTTTAGCGTCCCTACAATGTTATTAAAGGCAGATAATAGGTATTAGATAATAATAATAAATAAAAAACATAAATTAATTTTATTTAAAAAAATATATATGTATATGTACATAAGTACACTGTGCAAGTAAATTCTCATGGTGTTTCTTTTTAAATGACGTCATTGCTAAAGGCCTTCCTATGTTATCGAATTACGCTTGTTGGTGGAATACAACGTGAGCAGTTTATGCTTGCATGAGAACTGGAGCCAGTTGCCATAACAAAAATAACCTACCTATAGCCGCTGCTGCTGTAATGACGTTGGTGCATACATACATACGTACGGTTTTCCAAGGATGCTCAATTAGTATTTGCTCATCGCCTTTGCTTGTGGGTGCAATGATGAAGTACCAACGAAAGTGTATGCGTACATATATATGTACAGTGTAAAATGTGTACATACGCATTTCGTATTCGAGTAGGTGTACGTATAAATTCACAGCGTAAGTATGTACACAAGTATTTGCATATATATACATATATGAATGTAATGTGCATTTGTGAGGTCTGTGAAAAATGTCTCTTCATATTTTATTTTTACATGCTTCTCCTTCTTTATCAATCTTTTATGCCGCATGCTTTCACGCCATTCAATTATGTCAGTTTTAATAGACATTTCCTTACGGTTATTTTTCTCGCGCACCCATTAATTTGCATACATTAAGGAGCAGCAGCTAGACGCTCTACAGTGGGGTAATCGGGCCTGAAACTGGATATCAATTCATACGTAAATTTAATTAAAAATATTCTTTGATGTAGTATTTGTATAACTGGCACCAAATATAGTAACAAAGGATAAATCCAAAAATAATTTAGTGGTAAAATTTTTTAATTAAGGATATTATGGCATTACCAAAGAGTATTAATTACAAACTAAATATCGTCAACATCATTATCATAATTATCCTTATCATTGTCTTCATCATCAACATCATCACTTTACGGAAGTACTACTTTCAAAAGATTTCTTCAAGGGGCAGATTAATTCACCCACGTTGCCAAGTAATATAATAACAACTGATTTTAAATTTTTCACGAAAAAGTGAACATCATTGTCTTTTTAGGCAATTTTTTTATATAATAATTAATTCGAATTGTAAAAATTATATATTTTTTTTTAAGCTTAGAAAGTAGTTTAAATTATATAACCTTTAATAAAAACTTCGCTTGCGTCATTGTCATCGCTATCAATATCTTTATCATCACTATAGTCCTCCATAATTATTAAATGTTTTGCTTCTTTTGGAAAATTCTCCACATTGTTTTTGGGGTACTTCTCTTATATTTGATATAACAGGGTCGGAACTGAACAAAAGTCTATTTAATATATATTCATTCGTCTTTATTCTGCTGCACTTGCGAGATAAATAGAGAATAGTATTACGCTTATCTGCACTGGCCTTGCAATTACCTACTTTTACAAGCTTTTATTTATTTTGCTCATCGCGCAGAACAACGAAAATGGCTATCAATTTATGTAGTTATATAGATAACACTGGATCACAAATTTTAATTTTTTGTTCTCCAGTCGCCACTACCCAACTCCTATGTAGAATTGCTCGCTGATTCCGAAAATTGAAATAATATTTTTTTATGGATACGTTTTCGAGATGTTTGCAATTTACCTTTATTCAGCTTAAGCAAAAATTGGTTCCTTTTAATTACGTAATATGAGCACGAAAGCGTGTTAATTAGGAGTACGCAGCGTATGAGTAACATTCCTTCGTGCTCAATTTTCATACAAATAATCTTTTGCCTTTTTATTTGACCACTCATTATTTCGTATTTATCCATCGATTTTCTTCATCAGTTACTTAATTCTTTTTGCAAAAATTTGCACAGAACCCGTTATTTTTTAAATTGTTCTTCTGTTAAAGTTTGACTTTGTTTTAATTTTTTCATTAAAATATAAAAAATGCTGGAATAATTAATTAATTTGTCAGAAACTATGAGCCCTATCGGAAACTGATGTTTATGCGGTTTATGGAGAATTTTATTGGCTTTCATTTGCCTTGATTTATATTAGGATTTTTTTCATTGGTTCGTAAGATATACGTGATTAAAAGTAACAAATTTTTGCTTTAAGTTGAATAACGGTAATTTTCAAATGACTCGAAAACCTACCCATAGAAAAAAAATCAACTCGATTTTCGGAATCCCCGAGCAATTCTACATAGTGGCATCCATAGAACAATTTTGCTGTAAACCAGTGTAATTAGATACCATTCGGTAAAAACCTCGCTGGCAGTAATTTCTACGTGGTAAGTGCTCCTCCGTTATTTGTTTTCATAGGGATTCGGATATCTTCCTTATTGAAGTAGTAAAGAAAATTCGCTTAAGGGCTTTTTTTTCGGTTAAGTGCACAAGTTTTTCAGGCAAATACGGATGGGCAGCAAAGCAAAATATATTGTGCTTGGTTTTGTTCTACCTTGAGAATTTCGTATATATATTCTCCAACCATATTATATTCTATAAACCGATATACTGAAAAAGTTCGCAGACATGCAACTATAATCTCCAAATTATATGTAAATGAAAACATTTTTGCTTGATCCCACCAACTTTAAATCTATATGTCGAAGTATATAGTCAAAACTCGCTTGTTTTTATCCATACATAGTAAAAGACAAATAAGATCACTTTGCTTGGAAATATGAAATATTGAATCACGTTTTTCACTTTGCGCAGAATCAAAGGAAAAAGTGACGAATTTAAGGCTGTATTGCAGGAAAATGGTAAATTTTTGGGAAAGCTTTTGATTGCATGGTGATGTAGAATTTTATCTACTTTCATTTGTTACTAAAAACTTCTTTGTACTTTGAAATTAGTTTTTTGAATTATTATCTAATATCCATAACAATTACCCCACTGTGCGCTCATAAGTATCTGCAAGGGCTTACACACACACGCACGTGTGTAACTCCCAGCACATATGCATGCGCACATGCTTAAAGATAATTTTGTATTTATTTATTTTTTTGAGAACTTTTGATGCTACTTGGCGTCGATTATCCGCGTAATTTTTACAGTCAATGATCGGGTAGTCATTTTTGTTCTTTTCTTGTCCTTAGCTGCATATTGAGAGGATAGAAGCCGCAGGTCGATGAGTTGCTTTCTTGGTTTTGCCGATTTTTGAAAATCACTTGCAAACAAATAGTTGGTGACTTCAGTTGAGTGTTGTGCTTCATGGTTTCTAAATATTTGCTTTACATAAACTAAATTTTACGCAGTAAATTGCAACTTTGTTTTCTTCATCATGGTATTTGTAAGTATTGTATACGTTTTCTTTTCAGACGGAGCTTATAAACTTTTCGCAATAGAATTTTTGTGAAACTGTCACATAAAATCTTAATGTTTATTTAATATACTATTAACGCTCTTAACTTAAGAAGTGTTCTGAAGAAATAAATCTACTTTAATTTTAAAATAAAACTATTTTATTTAAGAAAGGTCTGAGACCAAATAGTAAAAGCTTATTTTTTTATACCAAATGCGGTTGCTTGAATGTGGTTTAAAAATTTAAGTTTTCAAATGGAAAATGACTAATTAAAACTAAGAAGTGTTTCTTTTTTAATGATTCAATCAAGCAGTTTTTCCCTTCGATTTTAAAATGGTATTTTTTATTTGTAAAGTAAATAAGCATTTTCGTATAAAATCAATAACGAATCTCTATGGAATTTTCTTCGTTTCTTCGTCTGTTTTACACCTTAGCCTAGAATCTTTCACAGAGACAATCCTTTTACTTCTATGGTTCATAATTATCTCTCTACGCTTTTAAGTTCTGTTTACGTTGAGACTCATTAAATGCTTTGTTCTTCTTCAAGTATTCTCCATACCTTTTAAGATTTTCAAGGTGAACGTTTAGGGTTTATTCTTTGAGATTTTTCGGGATTTTTTCCGATTATTTTGAGATAATTTGGAAAGGTTTGGGGAGTTTTCCGCGAACGTTTAGGTTTCTTTGCGCTTCCTTCATTTCCTTGTAAGATCACCTTTTTTCAGGACCTTCTGGGATTTTTTATATGTTTCTAGCCTTTTGTTCTTCAATATTGTTGAGAAATAAATACATAAAATTTTAATGAAAAACTATTGGCCGCCAAATCAAGGGATACGGAAAAAATGTATAACCAGTTTTTTTAAATAAAGCTATAGTGCGACCCCGAAAAATATATGTGAAAAAAATAAAAATATTCCAATATCAATGCAATATTACTAAAGAAGAAGGCACTAAAGTTCGATTCGGTGCATTGCAAATAGTGAAAAAATAAAAATTTCGAATCGGAAAACGTGATATTTGCAAAAAAAAAAAAAACATCCAAAATTGAGTCACAATTTTGGCGACGGCTCCGTCATGATGTGTGGTATGGAAAGCATAAATTATTTCCTTTTTGATCGTTATTGTTTCCGACACGGTAGGTGTATGATGTATTTTGGAAATAATTTCCGTCATCCCTTGTCAAATTTGGTTTGGAGGCAAACTGGTAACAGAAATTATGCTTCACCATATCAGACATGGACTCCAAAAAATACATTTCTTACCTAAATGGGGTACTTCGCCCCAGTATTGTGAATCGGCAAAATTAGCGGAGTTATCGCAGAAAAATTAAATTTTGTGTGCTGGCTCAGAATATGTATATTGAGAAAAAATCAAAGTTTTGGCAAAATCGGTTCAAGAACATCCTCCCATACATCCTTAATTTTAAAAGTTTAATTTAAGCTACAATTAAGAACAGAATAAAGCGAAAATTGGTAACTGTCTGCAAAATTATGTCCTTAAGCTGTGGAAAATTTTGTTTCGTTCGGTTCAAGGAAATAACTACCTCGCATATAGGGTGGCAGGAGCGCTGATTTAATCGTAGATACATGTGCTAATTTTGTTTTTATTGGACTGATTTTTAAGAGACTGAAATTAGTACCCAAAGTCTACTGATTTTTTGAGTTGTTACTGATTTTGGTCTGATTTTTGCATTTAATAAATATTTTTGTGAATTGGTATAATTGACATTTACTTGAGGTTAGCGTTCAAAAAAAAAAAGGGGTTTTGCTCATACGTGTGAGCAAATTGAAAGCAATTTATTGAACGTGTAAATGCAGCGTTAATTAAGCTTAAATCATTTTTTTTATGTTCTCATATTTTTTTTATTTCACTCTACAATTTTATACACTCTACTTCTGCAATTTTCGATGGCACAAACACCTTTTCCATAAAAAATATTAACCAACAATTATTTCTGTTTTTAGGCGTATAGTAGTAAACAAAACTATTAAGTTTCAAAGTAATACACTAATAACTGAACTTTTGGCCTTTATTTTGTGTTACACAGTAAAAGTAGTTTTTCCGTTCAACAATTTTACCTAAACTATTTTCTGACTTTAGTCCCCTCTACACTCAGATAAAACATTCCTTGATGCTAGGAAAAAAGTATATTATTCTAAGGAAATATTACCTTGAAATGGCTCCAATGACATGGCTGATGACAGGCGAACTGAAAAGAACTGAAATTTTCTAACGTATGTTCATTTCATAATATAGCAAACACTACTGAGATTGCTGTAATGGTTAGCTCTGCCGTTGCCTTGTTTATATTGAACAAGAAAAACACGTTGCTTCAACGGCTGCCTCGTTTGTAGTCAGCATAACAAAATTGGGTAGGTTAGTGATTTAAAAGAAGCATTTTTGGTCAAGTTTTAGGGCCCCATACCACTCTGTGCAGCGACCGAAGCAGCAAATGAATCTTATGAGAAACTTTTTAATGGCAGAAATACACTCGTATGTTTACCATTCCCGCGAGGGGCGACCGCTGTTATACAGAAAAAAAACATTTTTAATTTAGATGTTTGCTAGGACTAAGGATCAAAACCTAGTCCTACGGAGTGGTAGTAGGCCTCCTTACCACCCAGCCACATCGGCGCCATTTTCAAAGAGTGCCATAATTATCGCGTTACGGGAAGATTGTGGAATTTGCAGCTTGATAAATAACTTGTTGAGTAAGGAAATTAGCCCATTTGAGTTACATACCTGCAGAACTCGTAAGGTATTCGATCAGGACCAGTTGCATAATAGTCGTTCAAACCTTAAAGTTTCTATGTTCTAATTCATCTATTTCAGGGGCGCACCCAGGAATTTATTTTAGGAGCTTTTATATTCTGAAATTACTGAAAATTCGCTTCAGATAACGCGCTCTTTAAAATACATTTTTGCAAGTTTTATGTACAGTATATAATAAAAAATAAAGCTTCATAAATTGCACTTTATTTACATATAATTTACAAAGAACTTAAGCATTTTTAAGCGACTTAAAAAGGGGAGATTATCAAGTCGTCGGAATTTTTATGCTACCGCATAACATTGGATCACGTGCACCGATTTCAATAATGCATTTTTAACGGAAAGATGGTAGCTCAATCAAGGGTCGTCCCGTAATTTAGTTTAGATCCGATCATTGGATCATGAAGAAATTAACGGTACTCCTAAATTTGTNGTGCATAGTAGTATTTCAAATCTTAAAGAATCTATGTACTAATTCATCTATTTATAGTTCTGAAAATACTGAAAATTCGCTTCACATTTTTATCCGAATTAAAAAGGGGAGATTATCAAATCGTCGGAATTTTTTTATATATGCTACCGCATAACATTGGATCACGTGCAACGATTTCAATAATGCATTTTTAACGGAAAGATGTTACCTCAATCAAGGGTCAACCCGTAATTTAGTTTAGATCCTAACGGTACTCCTAAATTTGTATATGAGAATTGAAGTCAGTTGTGTGTTTTTGTTAAAAATTACTTGTTTAATAAAAAGTTCTATGAACACAAGATGCGCCCAACTTGTAAAAGTCATAAAAAATTAAAAAATAAATAAATTTTGACACTTTTATGTTCATTTTCCTTGATTCCTGGTTTCTGGAAAAAATTAACTAAACTCTCGAGAAACACGAAAAATTCATATAAAACGGCCCACAAGAAATGTAAAAGAAATTTTCTTCTAACAAAATTTCTTAAATCAGTTTGCAGCTCTCAAGAAAAAAAATGATCGTATATTTATTTCTTCAAGAAAATTTACATCAAAAGCAAAGTGCTTTTTTCAAGCAACAGAAATAATAATAGGTTTGTTCCACAAGCTACTCGAAGTCACTTCGAGTTACACATACGCTTTCCACAAGTAAGTTTTATAGTTTGTTTGATATACGCTGACAGTTTGAACTTTGCTCGACTTTTTCTACAAGTAGCTTGTGGAACAAACGTAATATTTCTTAAAATTTTTNCCAGTTGTGTTTTTTGGTTAAAAATTACTTGTTTGATAAAAAGTTCTATGAACACAAGTTGCTTGCGTTCAACTTGCAAAAGTCATAAAAAATTAAAAAAATAAATAAATTTTGACACTTTTATGTCCATTTTCCTTGATTCCTGGTTTCTGGAAAAAATTAACTGAACTCTCAAGAAAAGCGAAAAATTCATATAAAACGACCCACAAGAAATGTAAAAGAAATTTTCTTCTACCAAAGTTTCTTAAAACAGTTTGCAGCGCTCAAGAAAAAAATGCTCGTATATTTATTTCTTCAAGAAAATTTACATCAAAAGC
>NW_016177813.1:0-8244 GCF_001687245.7 Rhagoletis zephyria | reverse complement strand
CGGGTTTACGTACCGGTAGGTTTACGTTCTTGACTAATTTCAGCTTGAGTTGCTCAAATTGAAGTTTATTGCTTGAAACACATTGGCCCGTAGTCATAGTCAAAATAAAGTCGACTTTAAAGTTAGTTGCAGCTTTTTTGACAGATATCCCATTGAAAATGATGTCAAAAAGCTGCAACTAACTTTAAAGTCGACTTTATTTTGACTATGACTACGGGCCATTGAAAACGACGGGCTACAACTGCCAATTTTTTACACGTACTCTTATGTACATAATTATTTGGAATAAGGACCGTTGAGCTAGACAAAAAAGAAAAAGTGGACGTGGTCCATCCCTTTTTTCTGAGTTTAATGGTAAATTTTTTTTGGTGCATATACACAGGGGTAGCGCTAGGGGGGTGGGGCGGCTAAACGTGGAATTTTCAACATTTTGAAAAGCTTATATTTCGAAAACTATTGCTCCGATTTTCAAAATATGGAATCACATCTATCGTTTAGTTCGTTGACGGTGGGCTTCAGTCTTTCAAACAATACACTCGATGAAGGCGCATATGGCGGGGTCGACCTTCTTGTAGATTGGCCAGAGCTGACTTAGATTGCAGTTGATGCATGCACCTTCCTGCAATTCCTCGCCGCCTTACTTGAATAGTTCGGCTGGCACGCCGTCAGCTTCAGCAGCTATGTTGTTTTCCAGCCGTCCAGCGTAATTGCTATTCCTACTTCGCCATATTCAGGCGGTGGGAGTTGTGGGGTGTAGGCGGCATTTTTTCCGCAGTTTCTTAACACACCTCATCGTATCAGTTCTTCTTTCGAACTTGCTGAAATCCGATTACTTCTTCGGCGGCGGTACTTAATGAGCTAGCGAATGTCGGTTTGTTGAAGTGCCATATAAATTGGCCGTCTGTTGTGATTGAGCTTTCCTTGCATTGTTGCGCGCACATTTTTTAGCGCACACAGGTAGCTACGTATCTTCCATCTTTCACAACATTTGGTTTCTCGTTTTTGGATCTGGAGACAGCCATTTAGCTTGATGGATCATTTTATGTCGTAACCTAGTACTACATAATACTATGTTTTGGACCCCGGCGAAGTCGATCAGCCTCAGTCCTCAGACGTTTCGTTGTAGAGGCTTAATTTTCCATTATATGCGCCAAAGATCCCTTCCTTGCCCTCTTTGTCATTGAAATCCCCAAGCACAGAACGTGTCGGAGGCAGCGCTCATAGAAGGGATCCTCGAACGCCTCGTCCTTCTCTTCCGTCGGGGCATGGACGCAGATGAGCGAGATGTTGAAAAATCTCGCATTTAATGCAGATTGTGGCAAGACGTTCGTCCACCGGTGTGGACGACAGTACTCGGCGACGGAGTCTCTCGCCCACCACAAATCCAACACCGAATTTGCGCTCTTTTACGTGTCAGCTGTAGTATACGTATTTTCTTTGTCTTGTCCCGTCCATCGCATTTCTTGAATGGCAGTGATGCCAGCCTTTGTCTTTTCGAGGACATCAATGAGCCGGGCAGAGGAACCTTGCCCATTAAGCGTCCGGATATTCCAGGGGCATACCCTCAAATCATAGTTCTTTATAAATACGTTTGCCGCAGCCGCCATAAAAAAAGAGGTAGCATACGAGCATTTTTTTGTTTTAATTGGGCGGGGTTTTAACATGACGGGAACCAAACTCAGTGCACGCGATGTTTGCGCCTTCTCACTTTAGCTCGGGTGTTTTGTTGCTACCCAGAGGATACGTGGATTTAAATATCTGGACATCGTGAGCTGCGATTTGAACCGTACGCAAAACAATCGCTTCCGGCCACTCTCAGGTGCATGACAGTCAAAAGCTTTCCCCATTTACGTAGACTTCTGTGCACGGAATAATCTTCCAGGGCTTAGTCCGGGAAATTCATGCAAATTCATCAAAATGGGTGCATTTGCAAGAAAAATGTTCAAAATGTTGCAAAAGCAGCAATTGAAAGAAATGATTCTGTTCTTTACTGGCATCGAACGTTTCTTTAAGATCGAACTATAAGCCATAACAGACTGGACATGGTGATATACGCAAAACGTGTGACGTGAACGACAACATCCTGGATAGCACACACACGAAGAAAGAGGGATATGCAGACCTCTGCGGGGAATTAAGGACGCATTGGCAATGCAAGAAAGCTTCAGTTATACCGGTGGTGGTTTCTTCAACAGGTCTTAACTCAAAGAAGCCGATTGCTAGCTTGAAAGCTTTTAACCTACCAACTAAACTCATATTACAGATACAGCAAGCGGTCATTTTAGACAGCTGTAGAATTCTTCGCGAATTTGTCAATTAATCTTAAAGGAAAAAATTAAAATTAATATCTATGTATCCGGAGTTGGTGAATTCCGATGTTAAACATCGATAGTCTCCGATTCGATAATAATAAATATGAATTGACGCTTAGTCTTAGGTGGTAGTCACCATCGGCTCTCTCTGCGCCACCGGGGCTTACTAAAGTAGTCCCTTGCGTTATTCATGGGCGCCCTCTGTAGTAGTTTTTCGCCACTCTGCTTCCGACTAGTTCGACTCTTCACTACCATGTACACTACCACGGGTTATTAGAGTAGCTATTTACCTAGGAGTCGGTGCAGTAGCGGTTCAAAAATAGCGACTGACTCCAGCAGTACTGGAGGGAAGTACATATATGCATCTGTAGATACAGATTACGCGAAGAAGCTTTTACGCCAGCGACTGCAACTTGAAATTTATTTATATTCGTAACATGTAAATAATAAATGCCAGAGTGTGTTGTTACATGGAAGTAGAACAAATACAAGTATTTCGCAAATATTTAGAAATCAATACACTTGGCCATAATATGAGAAATACAAAACTTAATTAGGACTCGAATTGCTTCAAAAGGAATTTTACTGCAGCTGTTTACAGTTTTCAAATTACATGAACCCGAAACTTCAGAGAGCAACCAACAGTCGCATTGAAAAGTAAAAAAAAAAAAACACTTTACAGCAAAAAACATAACAACAACAAAATCACCTTAAAACTGTTATAAATTCCACAATTAATGTGTAAAACTTTTGACATTCGATCGCATTTACAATTGTTATAAAACCGTAAGCATACATTTTCTCATTAAATTTTCCTCAATAAACAACGTAACGGTGTCGCGTTATATATGCACAAGTACATATGTACTTACATATATGTATGTACATATATTGATTTATATCGATCCATGTTTTCTACCAAGTAAAAATCATACATATTTCTTCTGAGATACTCGCAATTTGGTGTAGGAGGATTCCATCGTTGTTACGGGACCATTCGTGCGCATTTTATTAGCTACGGCTCCAACTAAAGGCAAAGTAAAAAGTTATAAAGTACTAAAAGTAGTAAAATGTACTAGACATAACGTTTGGATGGTAAAGCTCCAGCCAAAAACAGAAACATTTTTTTGGCCCAGTAAATTTAGATCAAAATTGATACGAAGAAAATAAAAAATTTGTAGTAGGGAACTTTTGATGCAGTGCAATGCCAGAATTTCCACAATTCTTCATAGCTGAATTGCTGAATATTTTAACTGCATTACCAACATACCTAGAATCGCGGTGACAAGAACAGTATCTATTGAAAATACGTGGCATATTCAAATGTCAAAGTTACGCCAACATTTTCTTTGTGAGAAAAAGTAACAGCAGGTTGTTATGGTTTTGAGATTGCTGATTACGAACCTAGAGCATGATTTTGAAAAATCATAATGGCGAATCCAGGATGGCTCCCAAAAAATTAAAATCTATTCCATTCGCTTGAAACGTTTTCCTCTGGGGTTATTGGGGTCGCTGATTACGAATCCGTTGTGAGGTTGGAAAAATTCAAAATGGCGAAACCAAAATACAATAACTTTTTAGCATGTTGATGCTTATATCACTTATATTTATCAGCTACAAATAATTAATCTCGGAATTCAGGCACCATTCTTATTACCGATGCCTTCATTTTTTAAAAAAGAAAAATTGATTCTCGCTATTGAAATAAAAGTTACGTCTAATTGCTTTGAGTATGTACGTATACATACTATGTACATTAGGGTGGTCCTTAAAAAAAATCAAATGAACCATTTTTTTTAGTCTCACCTCCTCAATCGGTAATACCACGATCACAGATATCACATATAAATGTTGGTTCCGATTGGAGTCAGTTAAGGCGTTTCGCAAAGGAGTCCAAGGCCAGAAGCCTCCTTGGAGACTTAAAAAATTAAAAATATTTTTGTTTTTCATCTAGTACTCAAAATCGATACTATCAAACTCCAAGATATCATTTATAAATTTTGATTCCGATTGCAGTCGTTTAAGACGTTTTCGTAGGGTAATCTGCAGTTGAGACCCTGTGCGACACGCCTTAACCGGCTCCAATCGGGGCCAAAATTTATATGTGGTATATTCGACTAAAGTAGTAACGATTATGGGTATTATGTGAAAAAAATTAATTTAAATTTTTTGAGTCTCCATAGAGGAATCTGAACTTTGCCTCCCGTGCGACACGCCGTAACCGTCTCCCATCGGGACCAAAATTTATATGTGATATCTTCGACTATAGTAGCAGCGATGTAGGGGTTTAGGCTTAGGAAATCTGATGTAAAAAATTGCTTCTTGCATTTAAGGACCACCCTAATGTACATATACATTAGGGTGCCTTACAAAAGAAAGCTGTGTTTTTTTCCGCCAAGGTATTTCAGAAAAATATTAGGGTTTACGTGAGCTGGGTCGATTTTAAAACATCTCCAAAAATCGAGTTTTTTATAAATAAAATTGGTTAAAAAAAATGGTTTTTCCAAAAAACCACCTCAGAACATTTTTTGGCTTACTATTTTAAACACCTCCAAAAATCCACTTTTTTTTATAATTAAAATTAGTTTAAAGAAATATTTTTTTCCAGAAAATCACCTCATAAAGGATCATAAAAGAGTTCAAGCTTAAATCGCCTGCATAAAAATGTTTGAACATTTTATAAACGGAATCAAAATAATAAAATTTTTGGAGGTACTTTCAAATCGGTCTAGCTCACGCAAATCTTAATATTTTTCCAAAATATTTTGGTGAAAGTCTTAAAATATAATCTGCCTTATCATGAGTTTCGCCTGAAAAAAAAAACTCACCCGAAAATTTGTCATCCGCCCAAAGTAAAACCATGGAAAGCAAAAGTGAAAAGTGAACCGGTTCGGGGAAAATGAAACTCATGATAAGGCTAAATACATTTCTAATTCCGAAGGAAAAACAGTATCGATGTTTGTTTTTTTTTTATTTGGAGAGTGATGCAGCCTAATGTACATATTAACTTAAAATTATTTACAAAGTATTCACAGGAATTGTTTGCTACAAGTTGATCGCATCTTCTTTGTTTTCCTTTTTGCTTTTTTTTTTAAGTTGTTTATTTTATGAAAAAACTGGTATGCCTTGTCACGTAAACTGTTAATTTTACGGGAACTTAGTTAAGCACGACAGATCGCTTTTGTGGTAATAAATCAGCTTTGAAGTGAGAATTAAGTGAACGTGTATTTTCATAGAAAAGCGCAAGTTTTCGATAGCGATTGTGAGACGCAAAATCAAAGCACTAAGAGACATACATATATTGAATATTAAAGGCGGAAAAAAAGAAAAACATGCGACGGCATGTGATTGGTTTTTACGTGTTTAATAATTTCTACTTTGTGCATTGTTTGTGCTTGTTGCCAATTAGAAAATTATCAATCTATAAAATTGTAATTATTATTGAAAATTTTAATTTACTATGAACACTCACTGTTTTATTTTTTTGTTAAATTTTAAGGAAGTGAAATATGTATCTATTTTCATTAATTTTTCAAAGTAAAATTTTAAGCCTCTGAAAATGCCCTGATATTTTATGTTTCCCTTTTTGGCGAATAAATAATCTGCAAATTACTAAATCATTCCTCTAATGCCAGTAATATATAATAGCTTCAATTAGTATTGCCACTGTTTTTGTTGTTTTTCTGGTTATTTGCTTATTCCACTGAGACCGATGATCATCCTTCACCAAGCAATCAGCAACGTTGTTTGTTATTCTCTGACATAGCCCATCCGGCGGCAACGTATCCTATTATCAAGTGAATTTGTAGCTTTTAAGCGAGCATTACTGCCATTTTTCCCCGGCCCACCAAGCCTGCTCGCCTACAAATATGTGTCTGTACATACTTATGTATGAATGTAGTTAGAATGCATTCTTTTAATGCAGTTGGCGTTAAAAATTGCACTTCCGTTTAATCCCCTCTACCATTTGCCAATGTATGTATATCCCTCAACACCATTTGCTATTTGCCATATTCTTCAAATTCTTTCACTTCGCCACTTCGCTTGGAGAACTTCACTACCACACTAACACCAATATTAATGTTATGGTCCCCACCCTCCAAGACAGCTGAGTATCATATGNAAAAACAATTTTAATTCTTATTGAAATAACTATACAAATAACAAAGATATAGTTTTGTACTAAAATAACTATAAAAAACTTATTGGTAGATATTTTCCAGATTTGGTAGTTTTTTTCAAGTGGATGGTAAGTATTTTTTGTCGTCAGTGGCAACCCTGGTTATGGTCCACAACCACCCCCTCCCCCCTAAATAAAAACAACACACAACAACTACATACTTACCTCTTCTGTGTACCGGTAAGTATAGTCTGCCATTTTATATGGCCTCAATAAAGCATATAAGAAGACGTAGCGTAGATGAGTAAATCTGCAACAAGTGTTTGCGTGCCGCCAAAAATGAACCACAACAACCGATGTGCCAACAAACTAATGGCAACAACAAAAGCGGCAAATCTATGAGTGTGGCGTAAAGTGTCAGCAACAATTGTTGGATTGCATTAAGACAAAATTGGAGGAAATATATATACATATGTTCGCTTCAAGCATGTTTGACTTGAATTAACGCCGGCTGATTTTACCTGGGTTAGTGCTGTGCAAATTCAGATCAAATTTGTTTTTTTAAGATGACATCAAGAAGAATAAAGTGTGGATAAAACATCATAATAATTTTGTTAAACGCTTTTAAAAACAGGGACTTGAACTGGTTTAGCAGCTTTTTTCTTAAAATTAACTAAACCATTAGCTGAATCAAAAATTTCCACAAGTGTTTTTTAATATAAATACTTATTTTCCCCACTTTTTTCTTTTGTTAAATATGATGAAAAGATAAAAATGATTATTAAAAGAAAAATCAAATCATGTTCTAAAAAAAAAATCTGAAATTGGACGTTTTTCAACCATTTGCTGAAAGCCTTTGAACCGAATCGAAAACCCGGTTCAAAGAAAAAAAAAAAAAACCGTTCTGACGAACCAATCCAAAGTAACAAAAGCAGTTCGAACCGCTGAACCGAATCGACCGAATTTTTCATACGGTTCACGTTCCGGTTTAAATTCCGCTTGCCCACAAAAAACATTTGTGTTATTTAGTTTCAAAGTTATTCTTATAAGACATACTTATATTAGTTTATCTAATTATAGGATCACTATTTTTCAGTGTACTTTATTATTTCAATACGAACTCGTGACCAGCTAACAAACTGAAGTCTGATGCGTGTGTTCACTATGAAATGTAACTGCAGTTGCATTTCTTTCTTTAAGACAAGCGCTTTGCTAGATAAATGTACAAAATATTTTCTCCAACAAAACTTCCTAGCACTGGGTTCTGCGCTGTGCACAGTGCTTGGAATTCGAGATAGAAAAACTCTACAAGCGAAAAAAGACAAGAAGTCTCGGATGAGATCCTCTACTTTCGTAGACTTCCCCGGCAAACATTTTTACATATTTGAGGGTTTGCACGTCGAATTACCAGTTTTTTAATGGGGAATGTGCCTCTGCCAAACAGGTTGTTGCCCTCATGAGTGGAAAGGCTGACATCACCGCCAAAATTGTGATAGACAAGACAAGAATAGAAGATTTTAGCACCTTGTGACATCTACTACAGCTTCCATGTATTTGTGCTCAAGTTCGGTGTCGAGTTTTTGGTCAAACAACGGTTTCTTCTGCCCTCAGTAGGCGCTATGTCAGAATTTCCACAAATCTTCGTAGCTGAATTGCTGAATATTTTAACTGCATTACCAACTTACCTATAATGGCGATGACAAGTACTGGTACAATTTTTTGGTAATACAATTTTCCGGTTACAAAATCTTCGGTAACGCGCAAGAATAGATCTGTTAGTATAGAAGGCTTGAAAGAGCTTTGTCCGCGGAC
>NW_016177812.1:0-8244 GCF_001687245.7 Rhagoletis zephyria | reverse complement strand
CCGAATTGATTATTTACAAAAATGAATCTGTCGACAGGTTTAGAATTTTGTCTTTGAAACGTCACACTTTTCTTTGAAATTGCTTTATTAGTTCTCGTGCAATAAGCGTTTTTGTGAAGCTCTAAAAATTACAACTACAACATTTGAACATAGCCCCCATACCTTAAGGTAAGACGTATTCTACGTCAAAAATTGCTCAAAAACCATTTTCTTCCTAAGATTATGGTAGGTTTTCTGTTATTCGGTATATTAAAATTTCTCTAAGCGCAGTACCATTTGCAATTTACGCCCTTCTGTCTGGAACCATGTACTATTTTCTGTCATCTACAAACTATTACACATCTAAAAATGGCATCAGTAAATAAAGTATTCTCTGCTGTCTGAATATTTGAACCACTATTATATTAGCACCCTTACAGCCGGTTTCTCAAAACCTGGTTGACTCTTATCTTCGGTATCTCCATGCTTAAATCATGGTGTCGGCAACGTCAATAACGACTTTTAATCGCAGATTAGCCCTTAAAGGTGCCCTAATATTCCATTATTTTAAAAATTATATTTCAACTAGTTTTATTTATATATATTAGGGTGATCCAAAATCACTAATCTAACGAATTTATGGTCTTAAAAGGACCTATTCACTGAGAAGAAAATTCTCTCAGAGAAGAGATAGTTTTAATCCATTTATTTATTTGTTATTGCATGTTTAAACATGAATATTATTTTTAATGATTAACAAAATTCAGTTTATTGCAAAGGAAATTGCTTTTGTTCAACTTAGTTCTTAGTTCAAAGTTCAAATATAATTTTGTATCAATGCTATATCGTTTAGCAATATCATTAAAATATTTAATACTCTTAGTCGTCTGTAAGATAACCAAATTCAGGGTAATTTTTAGAGAATTTAATTCCCTACAAGAATATGCAAAATTTTTATCTCGAACGGGTCAATGGTTATAACATTTTTAATAAAAACAAAATTTTTACATATTATTTGCATGGAAAATTTCAAATACCCACCGACACCTTTCAAAATTGGAATAAAAACTTTTCCTTCAGAAATTCGTTAGCTTAGATATTTTGGTTCACCCTAACAATATGTAAATCGAAAATAAAATGTTTTGGTCACTTTTTACTGAACTCAGGCCTTGTGTGCATGGTCGCTAGAACTGAGAAAGCATATAAAATTTTTCTTACAATCCTTCGCAGACGAAGTGAAAAATCAAAGACCTTAGAATGTTCGCCAACTTTGCGATTATCATTACTATTCAAGCTAATTTTTCTTTAAATTACCTTAAGTACAAATTCAAGTTTTTTTCAAAATTTGTGTACGTTCTTTGGTTTTTGGAAGTAAAACTTTAAGAGAAAAAGGAGCACTTAGATAAAAGCATTTCCTTAAAACAACAAGTGTCGAGATCTAAAACTATTCAGCTACAGAATCGAATTCATCAACTGATTGGATATGCGAAAGATAGTATTTCAATTAATGAGAAAGGAAATGATAGTTTTCTTTATATTAAAACCTAGTCCGATATGTCAAACGTGCTGGAATGAGAGTTAAAAGCTTGACATAAACAACGGAATCATTCGTTTAATTCAAAATAAGTTTCGCANAAGCTAATTTTTCTTTAAATTACCTTAAGTACAAATTCAAGTTTTTTTCAAAATTTGTGTACGTTCTTTGGTTTTTGGAAGTAAAACTTTAAGAGAAAAAGGAGCACTTAGATAAAAGCATTTCCTTAAAACAACAAGTGTCGAGATCTAAAACTATTCAGCTACAGAATCGAATTCATCAACTGATTGGATATGCGAAAGATAGTATTTCAATTATTGAGAAAGGAAATGATAGTTTTCTTTATATTAAAACCTAGTCCGATATGTCAAACGTGCTGGAATGAGAGTTAAAAGCTTGACATAAACAACGGAATCATTCGTTTAATTCAAAATAAGTTTCGCAAGGCTTCAAAAACAGAGGTCGAAAGTGTATTGACACTTGAGAGTGAACATTAAAGTTTACCCCAGCCAGAAGGGCCGGGCTATTAATCAAGCCTGTCATTAATTTTACGATAAATATTATACCTAGCATTTCAACAAAATTTAGTATTCATCTACAAACAAGTCGTTGCACCAACACTTACCTGCGCCTCAGCAATATGTCGTAAAGACGAATGCGTAGCGGCGCGAGGCTGGACACTTTCAAAATTGTAAGCTTCCTTATATGATATAAGCATTCTTCATTTTCTTATTTATAAGATATAGAGCCCTAACCGCCAAAATAATAGAGCATCTAGATACATTTCTGCATCGAAAAGAAAATTTTGAAAAAAATGTCGCTTACGTTATTTTGGCGGTTAGGGCTCGATATATCCGTCCATTTAACTTGTTCATGTACTAGTTTGTTTTGTTGAAAATTTTAATTTGGTAGCTTCAAGCGTTCAGCAGTGGACTAGTCGAATTTTATTATTATTATTAATTTTTTTTTAATGGTCATAAAGTCAATTTTCATAACGACAAGAGTCACGTCGGCGTTATGGCCGGTTTTGTTATTTCACTTTCAATTGAGAAATAACCCAAACGTTCTTTATTGTCGTATGCCTTATAGCGAGGAGAGAGCAAAGGACAAAATCAAAGATACAGTTTTATCACATTTGAGCCCTAGAAGTGAATATCGTAGAAATTTTAAATTTCCTACCTGCGAGAAGTAGAATCACATATAATCCTTTGGCGCATAATATATCATCTAACAATTCCTCAACTTGAACAAAATCCAATTAAAAATGGTCGGATCAGTTATCCTGAATATAAATATTAGATGTTGGTAGAGAAACTAAGTGGGTTTACTCATTTGCAAATTTATATACTTTTCCTAGTCCGATGACAAAGTACATACATACATACTTACATATATCGCATTGAGGCTACGTCAAGAATTCAAATAACTTCTGCAAATACCTCTGCAGAATTTTCGCATTAGGTTAGGAAAACACTGAGCTTTACCAAAAGCACATACATAAATATGTTAGCATAAGATGGATGCACGAGTACAAAGCGAACACACACAGAAGTCCAGAATACAAATAAAACTCAAAGAAAATGTTTTGTTTTCACACTTCAGCGCGCATAGTACACTAAATAAAATAATTTTCATGCATACATACATATATATATATGTGTGTGTGTGTGTGCAAGCAACTTGCTACATATTTACGTTTAGTTATGCATTAAACTTGTTCATTGAATTTCTAAACTCCAACTAACACAAAGAACTGAATGATAGTCAAATACCGAACATTGCTGATCCTCATAAAAACTGAAAGAGAACGTATGGCGCAACTTTACTTAGCATTTGGTTGTATCATGATTTTGGAAGTAAACAACAAACAACATGTATGCATGAATCACTAGCGTGAGCCGATACCGAAGACTTCATCGAAGCATACTAAACCAATCGGTGAAGCGTTGTGGACCCAAAATGCCAATATACCGCACAACATACACTCATAGCACATGTATGTATGTATGTATGTATGTAGAAATGGTGCAAGTCCAAATTCCAATGCATGCAGCAATGTGAACAAACTAATAGTACAAGAGATAGAAAAATGAATATAGTGGCAGCATCTACATGGTCTAGCTATAGCAGCGGATTGAACTTTTCACTTTTGTTTTTTTTTTTCTCCTATGCTCTTTGCTTGTAAACTATCGAAAATTTATCGTCAATATGTCGGCCACTCGAGCGGTTGGCAACACATCCTTTCAGGGGCTTTCATTATTGTGTCCATATTTTATTGTCACTGCATGCTGTACCTATTGCCAGGCAAACGACACAGTACTACATAGTAGGTTGCGCCAATATGAGTATGGACTGCGTGCATGTGTTTGTGTACTACAGGCATGTATGTTTGCCTGCAACTAACTGTGAACAGCTGCAATATTCTCAGTGCTTTTCTATTGCCACTGCCACTACCTTTTTGCAAGTTTTTTTTTTCCCCCATCACCTAAGGGTGTGATGCCTTTTGTTCTGTTTCTTTCAATGCTGCTGATATACTGAAAAAGGAAGCACATATGTACGTGTGGTGTGTGGTGTGTGGTCGGTGTAGCTGCAAAGCAACAGCAACAACAACAACGTTTTACATCTCAACCAGGGTTGCCACTATGGCATATTGTTACCAAAATTTGTAGAAAAAATTTGCGTTGGTAAAAAGGCATTTTTTTCAATTTAGTAGATTTTTGTTTAAGTATTTTGTTTGGAAAACAGATACAGTTTTAGTTGCCTCTTTATTTTTCAGCATACCCAAAATTGTTTTATAAAACAGAGTCAAAGGTGCGAAATTTAGACGATTTTTTTTTTTTTTAATTTGTCTAATTGCTGTAAATAGCTTAAATCCTTCATTTTTATGGATTAGGTTGAAGCGCAAACTATTAAAAAAAATTTCAAAAAAATTGTTCCTTGAAAAATATTGAATATTAAAAAGTACAAAGCGCTATTTTGAGTCACTGTATTTGTCTGTAACAACTCCAGTTGAAGTTTCGTTGTTGCCTTTAGTTTCATATCATTCGCTTTTGGTTGAAGAAAACTGAGAATATGCCATTAATATGATCTCAAATACCATATAATTAGTTAAATAAAAAGTTCGTTAATAAACAATTTAAAAATAGGTAACTACAAAAAATGTATTGGTAGATATTTTCCAGATTTGGTAAATTTTTTTCAAGTGCATGGTAAATATTTTTTTTTCGTCAGTGGCAACCCTGATCTCAACTCAATCGAACACAAATATGTATGTATGTATGTAAGTAGTTCCATACAATAACGCAGATAACAAAATCTCTTACTCAATGCTGTGCAGAGCAGACATTCAATTCTCTGATAGAATTGATTCAATCCAATCTAAGGTCAGTTGCATCACCTCAGCGGATACAGTGTCTATTAAATATTAATACTGTGGTATTTTTCGGGATACAATTTACACTCCATTGTAAATATAGCAATGCATGCATGTTTTATGTAAAATGGGTTCCATTGGCGGTGAAAGCATTTTACGTTTTTTTCTGTGGTGATTGAATTTTTTCTCAAAAAAATTGTTAATTTTTCAAGTGTAAAAAATAATAACAAGAATAACATGGACACGAAATTGCCACTAGGCAGAAGTTCAAATTGCGTGTTCTTGTTAGCAGCGCATATGTCTCCTGGAGTACAAAAATGCAGGGAATCTTAGAATGTCGAGCTTTCTCAAGTAAAAAATACACACACCAGACTCGCTAATGACTCCTGAAAGGGCCTACCAAGGCCAAGGTTGAATGCCTTATTACTTAGAGCTTTACTATTGGGGCCTAAGAGTTAATTTAACTTTTCTATACACGGTCAGACAGTCAGAAAGAATGTATGTACACTTAAGTTTCATTGTTCTCAAGGCAGAGCCGGCATTCTGAAAACCTATGAAATCGTAATTGGTTGTGGCCCAGAGAGTAGCCTGAGGCGCAACAGCTTGGCCTGTCTATGGTATCGATACCATTTTATATCGGTATTTGTACCTATAAAAGAATTGTTTGTATAAAATAACGCTATCATATATCTATGAATTTTTGTCAAAACAACTTCGTTGCATCTTTAATTTACCTTGCTTCCTATATCAAAAAAGTAGACTTAGCAACTTTTCACTTCAAGCTAGCGATATGTTAATTAGATGATAAATAGGTCTTTCTTTGTAGGACTCTCTTTTCATTGGCAACTAAACCGCCAAAAAATTTTAAATATTCACAATATCTATTTACGGCGATTCATGTAACTCATAAACTTACTTTTTTTTGTCTGGAAAGCCTGTTTATTTACGAGGTTAATGCGGTTACGAGGCATTTACACGTTTAAATGAATTCCCATAATAATTATTATAATTAGATTAAAAAATAAAAGTAAATAAAATTGTCATTGATCTATGCAAGTACTTTCTTCCGATACCTACTCAGTACTGGGTTCAAAATTATCGATACCAAAATTACTTGGTATCGGACGAAAAATATCGAATATGTACTTGTATTTACTAGTATCGTTTTGTCCCTAGTGGCAAACTGGCACAAATTACTCCATGAGATGGCAGAGCAGTTCGCTTTGCAGCTAGTGTGGTAATAAAAGGTAATACATATATACATATATTGAATGAATTGGTTATGGGAAGATCAATAGGCATTCTCACAAACATGTGCGTGCTCCATTGTAGAATATACTATTGAACTATGATCCTCGTGCACCAGTTTTCTACTTTTTCTTTAAAAAGTTACATAGCGAAGAATAAGTAAGAAAAATTACAAAAAAAAAAACAACAATATATAAAATACCCAAAGGCATTTTTTGTTCATGCCATTTAATCTGCAACGTTCGTTCTATTTTCGAAAGTGAGGTGTCAAATGAAAGAGCTCGCGCTGTAGATGCTAGGACTTATCCTTGATTTTTGGCAATTTATGTTCAAAACTTTTTTTATATGAAAAAAATGTGAAGCACACTCAACATAAAAAATTGCCAAAAATCAACGATAAGTCCAAGATACTTAAAATTCGCAATTTGCTTACTAAAATTTGATGGACTACAAAACTGAATACCAAAATTTTGTCTAAAGACGCTGATCAAGAAGCTAGAAATTTTGGTCAAATTTTGCACAATTTTCATAATTTTTGCACAAAGTCTGAAATTTGAATTTATTCGTATTGGTTAAGTTATCAGCTATACTTTCATTAAATAATAATAAACGTCAAAAAAAAAACTAAAGAAAAATAGCCAAAACTTACTAAAATACCGCATACCAGTTTTTATTTGGTTCACTGTATGTGTATCTCGGTAACCGATTTATCAATTTGTACCAAACTTGCAGTGCAATATGCAGCATTGCCACCTTTAATTTCTTAAATATACGGATCACTTGAGTTGCATTTACACTGACATTGCGGACAGTAATCATGTCTAAGTAATCGTTTACAGAGACGACTTTTAAAAGTAAAGATCTCAAAATTTTACATATTTAAATGTAGATTAAATTGCAACTTAAAAAGGAAAATATCCAATCGAAGTGAACTAGTAGGAAAAAAGACCTAATTTCAAACAAAAGTACCTAAGTTAATAAGGGCCGAAAAAGGTACAAATGCAACACTGCTTGTTTTCGACAAGTATATTATCGAATAACATGATTAAAATGAAAAATTATTTTCTTCTAATTTTCAATAGCCGCACTGATGCTTCGGGGGTATTCGAGCTGCAATGAATGCGGCAGTGTTACTTTTTATGAAAGAGCATCGAATGTACGCGAAAATTTGGGTAACATTAAGCGTTCGAGTTACAAAATTTTAGCAATCAGTTGCTCATCATTCGCAAATCAAGGGCAACATAAAAATTTTTGCTGCTCAATTTCTGCAGCATGTCAGAATGTTTTCAGTGGAGCACCAGTCATTATTACGTAGCTCGAACACACCTCATACTAAACACTAAAATTTAATTTTTTGAAATAATTATACACAATTACAATACTTTTTAAAGCATTTGAAATTTTTTATAAATTACCCTGCAAACCAAAGATCCCGAAATCTTAACGAAATATTTAGGTGTATCTCATTTCTGTAACGATTTTTTTACGAATCCTAAAGAAATTTCTGTACGAAAAATAAAGAAAATTCTAAAAAACAAATTTGCAAGAAATTCTTTACATAGCAGCGTTATTTTCATTGCTTTACCGCTTTTATTCCGAAATTTTGTAAAACAATCGATATGTGTAGAGTTTATTGNGCGTCAAAAAGTGCGATAGCGATCCGAAAGTTGTCGCTAACTGGCCACAGAATCTCGCTCCTGATTTGACCTTAATCACACACATACATATGTGCAAGTAAATATATATGTTCTTGATCACAATAACTCATCAACTGTCCATTTCTTCTTGGTAAACCGTTTTAATGGTCCGCTTTTACTTCTCTAACTTTCTTTTCTTCAACCAAATGCAATTCCTATAACTCACACATGTGCATATAAGCGCTTGCTTATGTACATACATGTACATACACACCTTTGCGCATCAAATGAAGTTTCAACAGTAAATATGTAAGTACTAGGTCCACCTCTAGCAGCAGATTCTGTGCTTCACTTCCACTTGAAAATCTAGGACTTCACCTAATTTTTCCTACAAAATACTCGCATAAGTACATACGTACATATGTACGTCCAGCAGTTGAAAATTGGAATTCAGCTATTTTTGTTCTTATTGT
>NW_016177811.1:0-8245 GCF_001687245.7 Rhagoletis zephyria | reverse complement strand
CCAAAATGTAAGAAAACATATACAAAATCATACATTTTTCACAATTTTCGAACACTTCGTTACACCATTGAAAGCAAAATTCTGTTCGACAGAAAATTCGATACTCAACGAAAATTTCGACACGCCTGCATAGCTCATAATACGAATTTCACTTTCGATCTTCGATAGCCAGCGAAGATCGAAAATCGAATGCAGCTCATAATAAGGGCCTATTAGCTGAGCTCAGTACTTATCAGCTTGCTGACCCGTTCAACTCTTAACCTCATCACCTTGCCTTCTCGCTGTGTGCGCGAGGCATTAGTTAGAAACTAACTCGCGTGTAGAGTTGCTTGTACTGTACTCTAGTAAATTGTTAGACTCACCGAATATGGTTAATAAAAAGAGAAATTTGACAAGGGATGACGGAAGATCGTTCCACAATACATCATACTCTTACCCTGTCGGAAACCCAAACAACCAAAAAGAAGTTAATCAGAATCATTGGAAAATTATATGTGTTTACTTATTTGCTATGTAGGTATTTCTAAATCGATCCTCGTGCCTGTAAAACCACGTCTCATTGTTTAATTTATCAATGTATGTCGCAGCTTTAATAAGCAAACAATTAATGGTAGGAAAAAATATGTTGTATTTATTAAGTGCAGTAGTACAAATATACACAGATAACAATTCAATAACAAATGAATATAAGAAATGAACAATAAACAATAATAAATTGCGTACAGTTGTACGTATGTATGTACATAATATGAATATGCATACATATGTATGTATGTACAATACAATTTTAAAGTAGCAGATGTTTGAACAGAGTAAAAAAGCCATCGTACAGCTTCCTAAATAAAAACACTATCAGCTGATTGCCAAAAAAATGCCTACAGCTGAGATCACCTGTTTTTGGCATTTGCTCTTATCTTTTACAATTTCTTTCATTTCTATTACAATTTCTTCCATTTCTATTACAATTTCTTCCATTTCTATTACAATTTATTCAAAATACACTAACAAATTGAACCAAAAATACCAATACATTAACCAAAAACACACCTACAGCCTGCCAGAAAAAACGGTAAGAAGAAGAGTTACTTTACTTATGAAACTGTACGATGAAAGAAGCGTTGATTTTATTGCTCTTGGAAAAAATCGAAAACAGCTTTTGTGCACAAAACAAGCCAAACGGCAAATTATGCTACAAAAAAATTAATTGTTTTTATTATTGTTAATCAATTTTTAGACCGCTTTCCAAGTCCTTATATTTTTTTTAAAGAAGACGGTTTAAACAAAAAAAATCTTAACGACAAAATCAAAACCAGTTTTAGTGCACAAACGAAGCCAAACGGCAAATTATGCAACAAACAAAAATAATTGTTTTTATTATTTTTAACCCTTTTTTAAACCGCTTTTTAAGTCCCTATTTTTTTGGTATAAATAGCCTTATTTAAAAAAAATAGTGACTTGGAGAGCGGTTTAAAAATTGGTTAAAAGTAATTAAAACACAGGCCTATCACAGATTCCGAGTGAAGTCCCGTCGTGAAAATATCTCCCGTCACGAATTCGGGAGAAATGCTATTAGCTATTCCGACGCATTCGTAGTTAGTGCTGCCTTTGATTTTTTCTTGTTTTTATGTTTTGGTTTAATAATTTCAAATCAAAATATAATAAATCACAATAAAATAACTCGAAATCAGTGATACCATTCTCACGAATTTCGAGTTTGCGGAAGAATTTCGTGATCACGACGGATAGGGACTTGGGAAGCGGTTTAAAAATTGGTTAAAAATAATAAAACCAATTAATTTTTTTTTTACATAATTTGTCGTTCGGCCTGTTTTGTGCGCTGAAACTGTTTTTGATTTATTATGGTTTGTTGAAATTTCAAAGTGGTACATAAAGCAACCGCTTTGGGTTTTCTATATTATTATTATCTTTTCTTCTAAAAATTATTGCACATTGAAAAAAAAATTGCAAAAAAAAATTTTTTTCTTCATGTTGTTTCACTAAATTTATACACATCAAAATCCGTGTTTCTAACGAATTAACTTTAGGAATTTCACGAATTGACACCAACATCAATCATTCATCAAGCGTATTGAGTCATTTACGATTTCAAAGTAATTGTATTTAATTCACAAGTGAATGATGTTGGGATTTTACATTTAACGACGGCATAACGGCGCAAAGGTGGAGGCCAAAAAAAAAAGTACAACAATCTCAAATCAACGCAACTTGGGCGGGCTGGGCTGCGGGTGTAGAGTTCAAAGAACCTACGACACAATTACTGTTGCACAGCTAAGTTATGTATCAAAGCAATATTGCATAATGCGGAGCGATTATTTAATGTGGGAGATGCAGTTAATAATTAGAAGGTTAAATGAAAAACATACATACATACATACTCACAAATAATTGTATGGAATTTCGAATGTACATACTGATGTATGTATGTATGTACTTGTATGAAAATGGGTGCACACCTGTCCAAAATAGATGAGTAGCAGTAAAGAAGTATTTGTACTAATTATTTAATTTAAATGTTTTTTTTTCAATTGAGCTAGCAAATTTATAGTCGAAAAACATGTATTTAAAAATGTATAATATCAATTATTTTATGAATGTTTATCTATTGTCATTGAAAATATTAATTAAGTCGTGTAAAATAATTCGCTCGAAATAAACCTACTTATTTATACAATTCAACCGTGTTCCTATTATTTTAAATTTTCAAACAATTAAAGCTATGTACTTAAATATTAAAATACATTTTTTTCTCCTCATCAACAACCAACAATCTAATATAAAAAGTTTAAATTCTAAACATTTCTGCCAAATATTAATTTTCAAGAATTATCACTTCGTGATAATAATCCGACTTTTGACTACAAGTGCAAGTTGCGTTCGCGTACCTGTCAATTATTGAAAGTTATCTAAAACTATCAGCTTTTTGCGTTCGCGTACGCTAAAAACTTGCAAAGCCTACTTGAGAGAGCAAAGTGACATTTCATTTTGAGGGGAAGTTGTTAGTTTCTGCTGGAAAATATTTGCAAGTTACTTTAAACTTAAAAATCATCACAATAAATTTCATAAATTGCAAACAGATAACTTTGATCAGCTGTTTTTCTTGCTGGCAAATTGCTGGTGGTTAAAAATTTTCCAGCAGGAATCAGCAACTTCCTCTCCAAATCAACTGTCACTTTGCGCTCTCGATTTCCCCTACTTAGCTAGTTTCTAACGTACGCGAACGCCAAAACCTGATAATTTGTGATTATTTGCAATAATTATCAGCTTGTCGAACAGACTAATAAATATCGTCACCTGGGGAGTTGTAATTCGATAAAATCCATCATATAAATAAAAAAGTGAATTTTGATATTTTTAATAGTTATGACTTTCTGCATTTCAACAATGTTGTTTGTTACGTATTTTTGCATTTCAGGTGACGATATGTACATGGCTGTTTACGCAAATTTATTCGGTGATTCATAGCTTATAGCCGGTTTGTTGACAGTGGGAAAAAAGCAAATATTTGCTTCGAATGCATCTAATGAATATTTAAAATGCGTAACGGACATCAATTAGCATATGAAGAAATGTTTTCTTAACTTTACTTTAGTTATTTACCTTAATCTTTTTCTACATAAATTAGTTCCCAATATGTGTATTCTACACTACTGTATTAGTTTTTGTATAACTTCACTCATGTTAAGAAAAAAAACTATTCAATTGCCAATCAACGATTTTTACTGATTTTTTTTACAAATTAACGTTTTAAAAATTCCAAATTCATGCCAAAATGCATTTTCGATAAGTCCTACGCCATTTTAAATCAGCTAAGTTTACAGTTCATATTTTTAGAAGTTTCCTTCGAACTATTTGTAAAAAATTTAGATATTTCTGAACCTAGAGTTTCGTAAAGATGTCACACTTTCATTTTAATCTACCAAAATTCCATTTTTCACCTCAGTACTTAGCGGAATTGCAAGTAAATCCAATTATTTACCTACATAACCTCAACACTAAACACAACCATAACCTCAACAGCATCTATAGTAATTATATCGCGTGCAGAAATGTAAACGAAAACCAAAACTGAAAAAATATTATAATTTCAGTTTGAGGCAAAACTATTTCTTTTTCGCCTGCCTATATCTTAACTAAATTCCATATAAATTAATTAAAAATATATTTCTTAAATTTGCATTACTTCAAATTTGCATTTCAACTCCATAACCTCTAAAAAAAGACTAGTACATAATTACCTTGCATTTACATATGTATTTCCAGAGTTATACCCGAGAAAACACAACCTCCCAAAGAATTTTCGCTGCTCTCGCGTACCGCCGATACGGAACAAAAGGCGTGGCGCAAGCGACAAATTTCCTATAAACTTACCAAGCGCGGCAATGTCACACAAGCCGTCACCGACATAATACTGTGCTCAAAATTAAAAGTAGCACCTGAGGGCTTCAAATTAGCTGGGTAATAATTAAACAAATAATAAATACATATTTCGAAAATATTATTTTCCTTCCCACTAAATCTACTTTTCACTTTTGTGCAGTGATATAAATGGCGTATTGATTTGTTACAAAACCGGTGCCATACCCATACGTTCACCGCCACCGGTACCAGGTGTCGCGTCACACTTACTAAACGGCGGCAGCGCAGGCAAAATCAGCAATGGCAGCAGTGAGGTGGAGAAGGCGTTGAATCGTTTAAATTTGAGCGGTGGTGGTGGCGCAACCAACTGGAATGGTGGGCCACCCAAGCAGCCGGTGGGTGTATTATATTATTACATAGGCACTAAGAAGTTATTATTTTTTTTTTACTTTTGTTTTGCAAACATTTTAGCTACCACCTGTGCCCAGTGACCATGACTACGAAGAAATACAGGCTTCATATCAAATCAAGTCACCGCAGCGACCTGCACCGCGTCCACCCTTCACAGCCAATACGGCCACAAACACTTCAGGACATAGTGTAGGCACTTTGGGTGCCTACTCTGAAGTAGAGGGTGTGCCATTCATAATAAATCCAACGCTGAAGCGTGTCACCGACAATGATGTGAGTGAACATTTTTATTATGATTTTTGAAAATTTTTTGGATAATGTGGTTAAGAATTATAGTATATTGGGGGCTTGAGTGGGTTCGCTTCGCGTTCTTAGACAAAGTGAGAATGATGGCAAATTTTCATTTCTTTTGAAAGCATCAAAAGTTGGCAAAAGCAAATAACAAAAAAGTTTTTGTAATATTGAGGCGCCTAAAAGATGCGGCGATTTCTATTCTTACATTACATACCTGATGACGGTACGAATGGAAATTATAATAGCGAGGTTTTAGTTTTTTAAACTATAATTTTATTTGGTTGAAAATTTACGGCAAAAAATGTTGGTTGTTCTTTCTTTTTACAAAACCCTAACGTGAACCTTACTCAAGCCCCCTCCATATAATATATATACAGTTGCGGTCAAAAATGGATTAATGGTTTTTCGTTTTTAATATTTACATTGTTTTTCAAGCTAAAATTTTGTTGATATTTTTTAATAAAAAATGTCGTTCATGCTTTAACAAAAACTGTATAAATCACACTTTCAAACTTTATACAAACCTTAGAAAAGTTCCACAAATTTTGATCTAAATTTTGAGCTTTTTAACCAGCATTTTTAGCAATTTTTTGGGTATGCAGTTAACAAGCTTATAAAATTCTAGTAAATAAGTGCAAGTTTTGAGCGGCTAAAAACCGCATGATTTTTAATAATTTTATTTTACTTATAAAAATACCAAAAAAATGTTGCTTGAAAAAATTGTAAATATTAGAAACGAAACACCATTCATTCATCTTTGACCGCCACTGTACATATGTATGTAATCTTTCATGAAGTATAGAATAAAACTAATTTAAATACATATGTATATCCACTTTTCCTTGTTCCAGTTACCTACACTGCCACAAATCGCAGACGTGCTTAAGGGACTCGATTATGATTTTCAATTAGAGCGACAAATACTTTGCACTATGAAATCATCAGCATCGAAAAATCCATTCTTTAAATAAACAAAACAACACTTTCTGCATGCATATATTAAGAAATTAAAACATAAACAAAAATTATTAGATGCATATGTTTTAAAATTAGCTGTTATAAACAATGTTAAGAATTGACTAAAGAATTTCGAAAATGTTTTATCACTAAAAGAAATTAAAAAATTGTTAAATGCGCTCGCAAAAACAAAGGGAGAAATTTAATAAAAATTATTAAATTGAAAAATCAATTAAAGTAAAACTAATAGCAAAAAAAATTAAGAATTAATTAACACAAAGAAAAAACGAAAAGTAAAGAAACTGGAACACTCGAATGCACAGGCGCAAGTTAGCATAACAGTAGCGAGTTTATCTGCATAACAAAAAAAACACTTAAAACGTAAGAAAAGCGTACTTTTCAAACGCATACAACATTTCTTGCATTCATTTTTACTGTATTTACTACACTGCTAAACGAAATTAGCGCTTACTTGTTCGGCTATCGTGTCGCATTTGTTTTTAAATTCTAAATTATATACTTAATTTTACATAATTCTTTAGTCTAGCAAAATAAATGCATTAAAAGACTTTTCCATCTATAATTTTTCTACATCTTCGTGCCTTCCACCTGTTTCTAGCAAATTTTATTTCTCCTAATCCTAATATCTTTTTTAACACTTTTTATATTAAATTAATTTTATCTAAATTAAAACTTTAATTATAACTCGTCCCAGCCTTTTTCACACTCACCAATTCAATGTACACCAATTATTGTGATAAATTTTTGTCATAACAAAGTAAAAATCATATAAAAAAATTTATTATAATTCGCCGTAAATATGTACACGTATATTAAAAATCAGAAATTGCATAGAATTTGATTTTCTATATTACAAAAAAAAAAATGTATTTACCACCACATTATACAAAAAATTTAAATATACGTGTGTTAATTTAATATAGTTTATTATATACAAAAATAGTAATTATTCTCCAATCGGGCATACCATTATTAATTATTTATATGCATATAAACATACTGGCGTATAACTAGGCTAGTTGTTAATTGTAAAAGTATTATATATTGGCATATTCATTAGAAGTTTATAATAGTGAACATGTACACACAACTTAAAAAATAAAAATACATACTACATACATAAATACATACTGATGAATAAAATTAAAAACTAATATTGCCGTAAAATTAATCTGCAGCTGTTAAGTTATTTTTTCATTCCTTAAATAAATGCGGCAGTGATACTTTGTATGAGAGAGCATAGCCTGTGCAAAATTTTGTGTTAGATGAACACAATCCTTTTTGCTAATAACCAGGGAACGGATTTTTAGTACCTAAAACCCTATAAAAAAGTCAAAATAAAATAGCGAAATAGACTGGAAAAGGCAAAATAAAATAGCGAAATAGGCAGGAACGGCACCAGAAATAGCAAAAAAGGCAAAAGAAGGCACTAAAAAAGACAAAAACTTAAAAATATCACTGTTTTATAGGAAAAATGTTCAACGGATGCTACTACATATCCATTCCTATATAGAATTGCTTGCTGATTCCGAAAATCGAATTAATTTTTTACTCAATTTAACGGAACGTTTGAAACTTTTATATTATCAGGAATAAGGGCTTTTTCCTCGCTGAAATCACTTTTTAAAGGTACAATAGGAACAAAAAGGCAAATATCTTAGGCAAAAAAGGCATCAAATGTGTGCATATGGAATCAGCGAAAGCTAAATCGTGGACATTCTTAATCGAATACACTCTATCTCTTTAGCAAGAAAAGACAATTTCCATAACATCCGTTGCCTGCTCATAACTAGGGCTCGGAATCTCTTGCGCTAAAAAATCTAAAATATGCGCATATACATATGCACCCAAAATTCAAATATATGCGCTATGAACAAGTAAAATATGCAATTAAAAATATTTTCCTAATGGACCAGAGCCCTGTGCACACTGCAGTAAGTTGGTATGTATCTTCTTTGCTCATTCCTAAGAGAGCTTTGGTCTAAGTGGGTCGTAGGACACCCAGAACTGCCGGGTACGATCCTGTATGATCCTGTACGGTTCCACCTCTGCTTAGCCTTCGAATGATAAATTTCGGTTATTGTTACTTGTTACTGAACCATATTAGGGTAATTTCGTGTTAATCAGAGATATAGACCAGCTCTCTCCTACAGTCTTCCACTAGTTGAGATCTAACAGAGGTAGA
>NW_016177810.1:0-8246 GCF_001687245.7 Rhagoletis zephyria | reverse complement strand
GTTCTCTGCTCGCACATGTGTGTGTGTGTGTGTAAGTATGTGACGGCCGGTGACTTCGTTACTTATGTATGTATGGATAAGAGTGCATATGTATGTATATTCCACATTTATTTGTATGCAACTGCGCACGTGAGACCACAAACACACGCGCGCCCATTATGCATGTTCGTTTTTGTATATGTGTGTGTGAAGGAGTTCATGCTATTGCTTATGATGCATCTTATTCACTGCAATTTTTCCTCTTTCTTCGGTTAATTTTTTTTTTTTATTTTTATTTTTTTTTATATTATCCTGCTTTTCGTTTCTGCCGTCGCTTCCCTGTTTTGCGCTCATGAACTTTTGACAACTTCTTGAAATGAACTTCACGTTGTCAGCGTCACGCTCAGCTGCTATTGCTTCAGCTTCAGTTCTGTTGGCGTCGTTGCTGCCGCTCACGGCATTTGTCAGTTTAAATAAATAAATTTGTTTATGGTAATGAATTCATTTAATTTTGCTTAGTTCTGTTTCCTCCTTGCTTGCATAATTTTTAGTTGTCACTCTTTGTCTTGTTGTTCTTGTTGCTGGCACAGCCAGTCTTCATCCGGCAGACTTCCCGTGTAGGCGACTTTAAATTTCTGTTGAAATATTTTCCTTTTTGATTTGAATTTGTTTACCATAAATTTCGTACTGAAAGGGACTTGAAGTTAATTTATGCTCATCTACATACATACGAAAATGGTGAAAATATACATGAAATAGAATTATTTTATGAAAATAAAGCTCGTTATCCACAAAAACCATGCGAGTCCGAATTTCAAACTTTGACCAAAATTTAGGAAATTTCGATGCATTTCGACCAAATTGCATCCAATTTTCAAACTTTTTAATGCCTATTCAATTTTATTATAATAAAATGCAAGTTTGAGGTAGCCACAAAGTACCGTTAATTTTTGGTAATTTTTTTGTTTGACGATGTTACGCATTTTTTCATACAAAATATATTCGAACACTTTTTTATATGAAAAAATAAGCAACACGTTCAACAAAAAAAAACAATGTTCTGAGTTCTAGCTACTTTAAACTTGCACTTAATCACACTAAAATTGAATGGGTTAGAAATTCGCATACTCAAAATATTTCTAAGAAATTGAATTAAGAGCTCGAATTTTTTATGATTTCTGTACAAAGTTTAAAATTTGGACTTACATACATGGTGTTTGTTAGATGATGAGCTATACTTAAATAACAAAAAAAAACATTAAAAAAGTAAAAGAAAAATAGCCAAAATTTCTTAAAATATCGTTAGTAATCTTTAAAATATTACCGTTTTTTTCTCAAAGAGCAGAGAGCAGCCGATAGTGTTTTATTTTTATTTTTTTTTGCATTCAAGGATAAAGAAACATTACGTAATTCTAAAAAATCCCTTAAAAAAGAAAAGGCAAAGGTTCCTGTAAATTTTGGAAAAATCCCTTAAAAGTCTCGAAATATCTTGTAAAAGGCAAAGAAAAAACCGAAAGTTTCCGTCAAATAAATATTCGAAGAAAAGTCTTAAAAAATCCTCAGACGGTCTCAAAATTCCCGAAAAATCACGAAGCATTTCAGATATATTTGAGATGCCTATATAATAAAAAAAACAAACATTAAACAAAAAATATCTAAAAAAGTCGAATCTTCATTTTTGCCCTAAATCATATTCTAGAGAAGACTTCTATCGCCATCTTCGAAAAACAGAATGACAATTTTTCTTCTGAAAACTGACCTCTGTTTAAACACATTCACATTACATGAAAAGATCAGTTGGATTCTCTTTGATGTCCTAAAATGGTTCTGTAGAACATTAGGGGTTTGTTATGGCGAGTAAGGCAGATGATGGAACAATGAGCTGTGTGAACTTTACAACGATATACACATAGACATAATACAGGGAACTTAGATTGGGAATAAAATAGTTGAACTCTTCGTTGAACGATGAGTCGCTATTTACAGGGTGTCGTGACACGAAGGAATAGAGGGAAAGGGCCAAAACCGAGGTAGACTTTCCACCAGGAAACTCTTCAAAGTTCACTTCTCCCTCAATTGTCCAAGGACAGAATTCAGGATTGCCAAAGTCATGCTCCGTTCTAACAGCGCAAAACCCAACAATTATCTTCTATTTTTTTCAACGAAATTTGTTTGGGGTACTAACGGGTCACTGTCGCATACCATCCACCAACTCCAATTTGTTCTAACAAAGAATGAAAGATGCATGGCACATGACTAAAAGCGCAGTTAGTCAACGGCGACGTTAAGCCGGAGAACTTTTCAGCTGGCACGGTCTACCTTATGTGATATGCGTGTTAACGAAAACTCACCACTGCATGAAAGTGACGTCTTCGCTGCTCTCTCGTTTTCTTTCAAGAGCAAATTTTTTATGATTTTCTCTGTCCGTCAACCTTTGTTTACGCTACGTCGTTGAATGCCAGTGCCATAAGCTTAATTCAAAGGCTTTCTGGAACACCTCCTATGGCACTATTAAACTTTCGGAAGATTACGACTAAGAGTGCTTAGAAACGTAAAAAATTTGTTGTTGATAGAGAGAGAGAGGAAAGCAACGTCAACGTAACGGTCATGCGGTGCTGAGTTTTCGATTACACACAGATGCCATACGCAAGCAGATCGTGTCAGCTGCGCTTTTAATTAAATTAACTCCTCCTCACTGTATGACATATCGACTGCTTTATCGATATTGGAGTTAATGTTAACCAGAGATGATGAAATCTACGTTCCCACGACAGTCGGGCCTACGTAACCGGAACGACCCAGTTTTATATCTGGCCAAGGACTGTAACTTCAGCAACATTTCCCAAAAACTCTTTGCAGAATTTGTATGCTGTTACAACAACAACAACAAATCTGCCCTTACTCTTTCCGAAATCATTGAAAATCAGTACGGATTAGAAATAGTTACCGTTTTATTTTTAGTATTCGTTGAGAATAAATAGGAACTTTCTGGATAGAATATTAAACTTATACTCGTAGTTAGGAACGTTTTCGCAGAAAAAATCTTAGCCAAAATACTTATACTACTCTACTCCACAAAAAAAACAAAACTCTTGCATTATTCTTTTATTTTCTCTTCTTCATTATTTACTTTGTTCGAAGCTTCCGTGATTGACTGACTTTAACTGCTGAGTTTGCTGAGACGTGTGCTAATCGTAATGTTGTATGCATGTAGTGTTATATGTATATATGTATGTATGCTGAATAGGGTGGTCCGAAATAAGTCGGATTTTTAATGCTCTTACCTCCGAGGATTGTTCTATATCGAAAAAAATACCACTGTTTTTTTTTATCAAAAAATTTTTAGAGGTCGCTTAAAGTCCTCAAAGTTTTCCATGCATTTTATATGGAAAAAAATCAATTTTTCTTAGAAGTGATATAGAATTCTTGAAAATCATCGAGGAACGACCCCAATTTAAAATTATCTCTTGATGTTGGTCGGAAATTGCGCTTGAACCCAGGCCCTGCGGAATGGTAGCGCACCACTAGACCACAGCGGCTGCCCAAAAAATGCAAAGGGGGGCCCCATAAAAAATGGCAAAATAAGCAATTGGGTATTGAGTTTTCCGATCGTGGAAATAATGGAAAACTTTGAGCGCTATGAGCGACCTCTAAATATTTTTTCGATTTCGAAATAACAAAACAGTGGTATATTTTCTCGATTTAGCATAATCCTAGGGGGGCATTAAAATTCCGTCTTCACTTTTTCCACATGCATTTTTGTACCACCCTTATGCACATACGCATGTATCTATGTGCGTGTATGGAAAATCGACTGCCGGAATCTGCCAGGACCCAGACCCTCTGCACGCTCTTAAAAGTTGAAAGCACTCCTTGCACCTCTACTAAGAAGGTCACATACATACTTAAATATTCGTACGAGTATCTGCAAGACAAACACACATTATTGCCGTCGAGAATGCATTTGCTAACTGCATTCGTATTTACACGTATTTAAGTTTGGTCTGCTGCACGTATTCGCGTGTATGTTTGCTTGCGCTTATTGGCACGTTTGCAACGTGCTTCTGTGATAATAATTTTTATGAATAATTTAAAGAAGGTATTGAATATTTAAAAAAAAAAAAATGGAAGCGTTTGCATTTTTGAGGCGACGGCGAACCGTTTAGGTACTTTTGGATAAAGGATATAAATACATTCTTTTCCACAATTATATAGAATTGGAATAGGGTTTCAATGTACATATGTATATTTTCACATGAGAATGCCCTATTCGTAATCAAAAATATACTTTTAAGCAGGGACGTGAACCGGATGAAAAATTTGGTCGGTTCGGTTCGGCCGTTAAAAATTGCAAAAAGTAGGTTACGTAGTACGGGTACGTTCCACAAAGCACAAGTAGGATCATCACCTTTTACCATAAACAGACAGCAACGTTAATTCCGGGTTAATGGCGCAGTGGCCCAGTAATACGGATTAAACGAGCCGCGACTTCGTGGTTTCGAGTCCCACAACCAGCAGAATTTGTATTTCGTTTTTGTTAGTTTATACAATTATTACTTTTATTTTGTTGTTGACTTTTCTAATAAAATTAAACTCTAAAAATTTTAATTAATTTCTAATAAAATACGTAAATAATAATGTGAAATAAGATAAAACAAAATATAATAAAGTAAAGTTAAATGAAACAAATACATAGTTAAAAAAAAACTCAAAATAACAAATAGAGAAGAATAAGTTCGGGCGAAACCGAATTTTATACACCCGGCGCAGGTATCAAATATCATCGTTTCAACTTTCTCTAAACTAACTTTGCATGATAAGCAGGGGTGTTTTTCCCGATTCGTGTACACGGACGGATGGACGGACAGACAGTCATGGCTTAATCGGCTTCTCTATTCATTCTGAGTATTTATGTATACATTTGTCTATATCTATCTCGATTTGTTTTAGCTGTTACAAACAAACGTTATGTGAACAAAGTTAATATACCCTTTTGCGCAAGTGCACTCGAGTATAAAAATGCTCGATAATTCGCTCGGATCGGTGATCTAAAGTTTTAACACCAGGATTTAATCCGGATCAACTGTTGTTAATTCCCGAGAATATACCGATTTAACGAGTTGATCCAGATCAACGCTGCCACCTGTCAACTCTGGACGTAATGACTAGATTCTAACAGACAATTTCACAAAAGCTATTTAAGTAAAAAATTATGTAAATTTTTTGAACTTTAAATGGAAATTGACAGAAAATATTCAACAATTTTATAATAAGCTCGAGGCCATTTTTTAAATGAAAATTTATTGTGGAAAAGCAACAATAATTTGAAAAAATGGTAGAAGTGATAGCTATTTCGGAAATCACAAATTTCCTCATCAGACTTCTTTCAGTAGGATTCGAACCGACGATCCCACTGACTCAGCCAGTTGCCTATGCACCGTGCTAAGTACGCCTTGTAAATTATCGTTTGCTTATTTCCACTATTTTCATTTTTGTTATGCCAACACAATCAAGCGCAGCTATTCCGCTGCAATTCACTTGATCATGTGGTTGTTGGTTTTGTTGGTTTGTGCTAATAATTCTATTTTTAGAATGCTTAACTTTTAGGTGTGCTCGTCCTTAAGTTATTTGTTTTTTGTTATTTTTTGGCCTTTTAACAATTATATTCAACAATTTTATAATGAGCTCGAGGCCATTTTTTAAATGAAAATTTATTGTGGAAAAGCAACAATAATTTGAAAAAATGGTAGAAGTGATAGCTATTTCGGAAATCACCACATTTCCTCATCAGACTTCTTTCAGTAGGATTCGAACCGACGATCCCACTGACTCAGCCAGTTGCCCATGCACCGCGCTAAGACGTCTTGTAAATTATCGTTTGCTTATTTCCACTCTTTTTTCATTTTTGTTATGCCAACACAATCAAGCGCAGCTATTCCGCTGCAATTCACTTGATCATGTGGTTGTTGGTTTTGTTGGTTTGTGCTAATAATTCTATTTTTAGAATGCTTAACTTTTAGGTGTGCCGTAAACCGTTTTCCATTTAAATTGCCGGAGAAGAAGCTCAACCAAATACTAACATATTTGAGGTATTTTCGAAGCCATGCAAAACCCTTTGCAAACCATGCACCACGCATGGACTTTCCAAGATTTCGAGAATACCCCAATCTACTACTATTCAGGGCTATCACAGAACCCATCGTAGTCCAATTTTGTCGTGAATTTTACGAAAATGCTATCATTGAATTCGAATAGTTACGAACGTATCGTATACTTCGAATACACACGTTCATAGCGATTCGGATGAAAAATCGGACTACGATGGATTTTGGCATAGCGGCCATTATTACCCGCTAATGGTTATAGCTTTTAACTTTAAAAGACAAGTTACTCCAACACTGAAACTCGATACATGAATACCATTAGAGGAACAGAATTATTCGCGTATGCTTAGATAATATTTGTTTGGAAAGCGTTGAGATTCCTCATTTTGATGAAAGCCCTATTCTAAAGCTCCCTAAGAATAACTGATCTTTAAACGATAGTGATTCTGGAAGTGACAATAACATTAGTAGTGCAACACCGCCACATCCAAATTGATTAGCTTTCGGAAAGTAAAGGACCAACCAAAATTCAAATTTATTCATTGCAAACTTTATTAATTAAAAGGATGCCAAAGCTACTGGGCCATGAGTTACTACTTCAGCATAGTTGGGGGTTATATGGAGCACCGTATAAAAAATAATACAAGGATGGAGAATTCGCATTAAAAAAGTTAATCACTATTTTTACGTGAATTTCAGTATAAAAAAACCTACGTCTGTAATACATCTTTATGGCATTATTTGATACAAAAAATTGAAGAGCTTTATAAAGTGAATTTTCATATAAATTTTCGATATATAAACTTTATATATTATAAAGTGATTAAAGGTTCTTTTTCTTATAATTTCTTAATATAATAAAAATTTTCGAATATAGTGTTAGCTTATAAAAAACTTTAAATTACTATAAATAGGGTTTTAATTGCTAATTGAAACTTCATGATAAGGGGATTCACAAGACTTCGTAACAATCATAATGTCATAAAATTATGCATAGACTTCAAAATAAGATAATATTTTTTTAATAGTGAGAAAACTTATAAAATAACTAATATCGTTCCTTAAAAGTCCTTTAAATATACTTATTTTTAACTATTACAACAAAAAAAAGAGAAATGCAAAAATTAGGTTGTAAAGAAAAAATTAAATAATACAATTAATTTGGAAGTCTCATTGAATACGTAATATGTCGGGCGAAGCAGCAATCAACATCACCTCCAATGCCATCAACATCCAACAATAAACTGTTTTCAGATTTTTTTTTGAGCACTTCACGATGCCAGTAGGTCGAATAGCATCGGCAAATCGCTTAGATGTAGCTCTCTTTATTGTTAGGCATGCGCTTTGCACAGTTATAAGAGATGACTAAATATTGGGATTTTCGTTTGTCGTTGTATCACAGCTTACATTTAAATTTTAACGGTCTCAATTTAGCTACAAATTTTATACTTAAAACCAAAATTTAATAAAAAGTTTTAAGTCAGCTGGTTATTAGATTCTCCCTCGTACATAGGAAGCTTAAATAGTTACTCCACTTTGAACGAGAAAAGTGCTAAAACCATCACAAAATATTTTATTCATGAAATCGCCTTCTAAAACTTGCAAATTAGCCATCGTCGGTTGGCGCGCAAAACTCGTATGAGGTGGCAGAGAAAACAAATTATTTTGGTTGCCGTGTCTCAATGATTACCCATTTACTGCACTAGGTGAATAATTACAGTGGAAGCTCATATTTAGTAAGTTCAGTTAAAAAAACATTTAAAAGTTTTGAAGACAATAACTTTCTTTGATTTTGACGCGACTATATTTTATGTCTATTTACCACATAACATTTTTTTTTAATTCAATGAACTATTTAGTGGAACAGGCTGATGAGATATTTTATTGAAGATGGATGTTGCTGTCTTCGAAAAATCAGCTCAGCGTTGCTCCATACTTGGTGTCCGAATTGCCCAAATTCCATTTTAAATCCCCACATTGCGCTTTTGTTTATTATTATCGCTTTCAGTAGGTTTTTTCATCACCCAAATCTATTAATATGCAGACTTATTTATGGATTGGGCAGTAAATAATTTAACATCACGCATTTCTTTTACTTATTATATACATATATATTACGGTGACCATATTTATGGGAGCCGAATACGGGACAAAACATAATTT
>NW_016177809.1:0-8246 GCF_001687245.7 Rhagoletis zephyria | reverse complement strand
ATAGGGACACACGTACACGTACATAGTTATTTGACAAGCCACACACACACACACACACACACACTCATCCACATTAGCATTTTGATGTATAATCCATTTTATTTTATTTCGCCAGTTCCATAAGGATTCCATTCACCACACTGAACCCCCGAAAGGCATTCAACTCCAATACACTTAGCACTCTTGTCTCACTTAACATTCCCAGCGTACTTTACACGCGCATAAGCATCTTTTTTTTTATTACGCCTAGCATTAGGACTTTATGCAATCATTACTATCGCTAAGTACTGTTTTTTATATAATTTTTACATTAAAAAACTTCTTAACGCTTCCCCCTGGCTGGGCGTGTATTAACCCTTCTGCTACTTACCGCATATCCTGTACATGTGTACACACTCACAATTCTCGTCAATTCTATGACTTTTGCACTAGACGACATAGAAAATTGCAAAATCGTCAGAGCTTAATTACAGAAGAAATGAATAGCCAGCCGCTTATACAACAACAAATGTTAAAACAAATTCCAATTACCTGACAATGAATTCCAGTTAAGTACATACGTATGCGGCTAAAATGTCTAAAAGGTCAGCTAATGGCCGTTCAAATTACAAAATAGCAAATAAATAGGCATTTTTTTGTGTAAGCAAATGGAATTAGCAGAGCAGCTCACACAAAACGGAAGTGCTGGAGAATAAAGTTGTAAAAAGGTTTGTTGATATTTGCACATATACAACATTTTTATGAGCAGGTAGGTAGGTGGACTTCAGTCGAGTTGGGAATTTTTTTGTGAAGAATTAAATTTGTTGAGTTTCTATCCGACATATGAGTTATTAAATAATTAAAGGTCTGCGAGTTTAGATTTGATTTTAAAAAATGTTTACTTAGATTAAGATTTTTATTTATTTATTTTATTTTATTTTATTTTATTTTATTTTATTTTATTTTATTTTATTTTATTTTATTTTATTTTATTTTATTTACATTTTATTTTATTTTATTTTATTTTATTTTATTTTATTTTATTTTATTTGTCCAATAGCTTTACAATCGTACACGTTTTAGCGAAAAAATTCAAAACTCGGCAAGTCATTTCCACAAAATGTGCCGCAAGCAATGCGTCAGCAATCGACAATTACAACAACAATGTTATGTGCAACAATAATACTTGTAATAACAATAATATTGATGTTTACAAGTTACAATTTTGTGCATGCAAATGCGTTTATGGCATTCACTAAAAAGTTGCTTTAAAAAGTCCATAACTACAACAATAACTTCAACTTGACTTCATAGTAATTCACTTATATTCACTTGTTTCGCATTTCCCCTTAACTTTAGTTCATTTCGCTTTGTGTGCCGCTTTGTATTAAATCTTTTCTTTAATTTTTGCATGCAAACTTGCAATTTCTTCGTGCAATTGATGACTTTTTTTACGGAAATATTTAACGGCACAAAGCATCGATGTATTATTGCGTGATTTGTTGACGGCTTTGTTTCTCAGTACAGCGAGTACAATATGCAATAGAACTTATAAAATTCTGACACAGAAAAGGACATAACTCATCATTAGATATACTCCAGATTCTAATTTTGCTGAAAAAGAAAAATAGTTTTCTAGATGGCAGAAAAAATATTAAATGCTTTATGCGCCTAAATATGTATCATTCTAATATTCATGTTCCGCTAAAATTTTATTGGGAAGATAGAAATATGTCCCTTTTTGCTTTGCTGAAAACTGTAATGCTACAGGCGGATCTCTTCAAGTTGTAAGCTACAACGGATTCTGCTGAAATAAGTACAAAAGATTGATAAGGGCCTAAGGAGATTGCTGTCCAAGCTAATAAGCAAAAAAAAATGGTAGAAAGAGAGCTAAAAGGTGCCAGGAATCATTAAAAGATCTAGTCAGGACCTATTTCCCGACCGTTATCGAACCTCCAAGAAATAACATAAACTAAATTGCGCGTAATGTCATTACGATTAATAAGACATTTATTTTCTTCTTCTTAATTAATTGCCTTAACCATTCTGGCCAAGTCCAACAAATCACGCTAATCGTGAATCTTCTGAGCCCACTGACGCCAATTAAAAATGCGAAGTGAAGCCAAGCCCTTCTCCACCTGGTCATTCCATCGTCTTATTTTGCTATCAGTATCGCGACCCTCATTGCATTGTTTCAGAGTTGGAGCGTTTCCGTAAATTCGTGCGACATGTCCAAGGCAGCCAAGCCCCTGTATTTGAACGGCACACCGCACTATGTCTGTATCGTTGCAAAGCTCACACAGCTAATCGTTCCGTCGTCCGTGGTATTCGCCAACGCGCAAAAGCCCGTAAATCTTTCACAGAATATTTCTCTTGGAAACTCCTCATCAGGTGTTTTCATTTTCCGTACTTCTGCGCCATCCACCAGCACGCGCAAGATAACTGCCTTATAGTGTGTGATTTTTATACGGAGAGAGAGGATTTCGCTTCTTAATCGGATAATTCCGAGAAGATATTTAGGCTGAACAATAAATTGCTTTGACTCATTTAAGTATCCCGAAAATATGCAAAGTTTTCAGCCATGCTCGAAAAGTTAGCAAATGCCGTGATCCCGTAACCGAATCGATTTACGATTGATGCTTGAAGATCAACAAGGTATCTGTTTACTGGAGTGAAGCTAGAGGATCGTACAAATTTTGGTTGCAACATTTTAGTAGTCCGAGTAAAGGTTGGACCCTCGGATTTTACTACTACAAAAACACATAGAGCGATCCGACCATCTAAACACGATCAATCTGATTTTTCGAATCAGATACAGAGATGAAGGTATCTCTCCACCCTGACCTAGAAGTTGCCAAGCACATAGAGAATTTGCGGCACTACTAAGTTCGTTCAAATCAATTTCAATCATAGAAATACCTTTACTACATAATCCTGAATGTTCCGTCGATGCTTCTGCTTAGTTATAACAGCAGTAGCCGTCGCAAGGTGCTCCGGTTTTCGAACTTACTGCGGCCAGCGCTTTCCTTGGATGGCGGTTGTGTGAGCCATAGTCTCCTAAAGGACATCAACCTGCTGGGTAGAGGAACGATCCCCATTAAAGAGCCGGACAATCTACATTCTAGCTTTCAAATCATACCACTTAAAGTGTGCCGCCATCAGCAATAGAGGTATGATCCGAGGAGGCAATTGCATCTTTTCGTTGGAAGACATTTTTAATGGCGATTCTCAAATCAAAACTCGATCAATCGAACTAACAGATAAGTATTATTTATTGTTTTGTCTTTTATTTTTCATGTCTTTTTAGTTTCATAAACAGCTGCCATTTACCGCTGGAAAATCTCTTGAAAACCTTAAATATCCATGAAGTCATACAGGGTCATTAGCGGCTTTCAGCAATCCCACTTTAGCACAGTCTAGCTGAACCGAACTGAAGTTATACTTGTACCTGTTGAACTTTCATTGCTGAATATATATGCATACATATGTATATACCTACATGTGTAAATATGTGTCTATATGCAGATAAATATTGTACAAGTTACATGTACCGTTTTAATGTGTCAAGGTTTTGCTAATGCAAGAAAATGCCAAGCCCCAAAAATAGCTCATACCTTTTTTATGAATATGTACGTATGTATGTATGTACTTATGAAATATTAGCCAAAAAAATGACAATTTAATTAAATGCAATTATGCCGAAAAATGAGAAAAATCTGTGCAATAGATGCGAAGCTGTAAGCTGTTGCCTATGTTTAGTAAAATGTAAGTATGAATGTACATACTTATACATAGATATATATGTACTTGAGTAAATGCGTTGAGAGCAAGTTTGTAACAAATAATACGGTTTTGCAATTTTTTCTGCTACTTGTAAAATTTTATCTCTCAGCATGATTAAGCTTTGCTACAAGCAAGTCTTAATTTGTTTAGTGCCATATAACAGTAAGTGAATACAGAATACAAACATACATATTGATTTTGGCATTTTTCACAAAAACAAACAATTATTTATCACAGTTAGTAATACCAATAGCAAGAGTCATTTCAATTCAACGTATTAGATAGTATGTATGTATAAATCTAAATCACTTTGAACTGTTTTGTACTTTAAACGACGATATGTATTTATGTATGTACGTATGAATAAAAAATGAATATGTGAATACATGTGCAGTTATATGATAAGTATGTATAACTATAAATTTAGTTATCAATATTTCATTTCATTGAAGATCAATGCAAGTTTCAATTTTTAATTTGCATTTGCTGGTAGTTTTTGCTGCTAGCCAACGATTTAATTACAATAATTACACTTAAACTTGACATTAGTAATTGTTTTGTTCTACGCAAGGGAAAAATAATGGGATGTTATTAAAAAGAAACAGAACATTTAAAATAAATTAAAAGCAAATGGAATTAGAGTAAGTTGTGAAACTGGTTTTATGTTGAAAGCATCGAAAAGTCGGATTTATTTAGCTAGTAGCTAAATATTTTTGCTTGGCTAATACTTCTATTCGAGAGATCAAACAAACAATTTTAGTTAACTTTTGACGATTGTTTTCTTGAAAGTTTTTTTTTTTAGCGGAAAACAGCCGACAGTTTTTGTATATTATTTTTAGGATAAATAAAAATCAAGGAAAAAATTTACCAAAAGAAAGCTGCTGAAAAATTAAAAAGGAACATAATTAAGTAATGAAAATTTCCAAAAAAAAACTCCCGAAGAAAATATCAAAACAGTCTGTGAAGACACCTATAGAATCAAGAAACATGCGAAAAAGTGTCTAATAGTCCCGAAATGTACACACGGGAAATCCTCTAAAGTCTGCGAGAAGCAAAAAATTGCCTTTATTTATTTTTTTTTTTTTATTTTTAGGCATTCATAAAAAGCACTTTTCGTGGTGCAAATTTCCAAAAAAAGAAGCCGAACGGCTTCAACGCAAAATATTCCGATAACTCTCGAACAATCAAACGAAACTTACTAAAGCCCTGAAAATAACCCTTAAAGTAATAAAGTATAAAGTACCCGAAAAATCTTCACAAAAATCTGGAGCAAACATTAAAGAAATCTGAAAACAGGTAAATTTTATTGAAAAATCGAGAAAAGTTAATTTGAAGAAGATCCAAAATATTCGCGAAAGCATTCAAAAAGTCCTGATAAATCCCGAGAGATATATTCACAAAAATTCCAACATGTTATCGAAAAATACTGTGAAAATCTGGGAAATCCCCTATACTTCCCGAAAGGCCCAAAAATAGGCGGCGTTTCTTGCGCACAATAATAAAAGTCAAATTTTCTATAGTCATCAGAAAATTATGCTCTACAATAAGGGAGGATTGATTCTAAAAGTTTCAATTAAAAAACTTAACGATAATTCTTTTTTGCTTTGCCTTTTTGATGATAAAATTAAAAATTATTTTTATTTACAGCCACTGCCCACTCAGAGTGACAGAGATACATACATGGGGTCGTTTGAGCAGATAATTGTCCAAATACTGGATATATGTATCTACAGGGAACTATTTTTTGCTCTTAGTTCTTCCCTTGAACAGTGATAACGGAATCATTTGACTGCACACCTCCACGAAATGTATGCCTAAATCAATAGGCCTTTTTGAGTTCACTGAAGTTTTTGTTAACAAAATAGAATTTGCTTAATAGCAGGCAATATTGCCAGCAAAAGCAATAATGCTGACTTATTTACATCCATAAGATCAGTCAACAAGTTTCTCTACAAGTTCTCATCCAAGTCACGCACCGTACACAAATTTTATTTAAATGCTTTTACCAATTAGCTTAGCTTCACATCAACTAACGATGCCGTCAGATGGCACGAACTTATAGGTAAAAGCTCTAAGCCACAGCTTTTTGAACGCAGCAAAACAACGGGTGTGTCAAGTGCTAAAAAAGATTGCAGTTACATTTTTGAAAAGTTTTCTAGGTGAGCAAGTTTTAAGGCAAATGAAGCGTGTCAATACATAGATGATAACAAAAGACTTAAGAAGCAAACTTGATGCGGTAATTTAAATGCTTGAATACAAAATGCATGTGTCAGTGGAAGAAGTGATTAATTGATATATTTAATTGGTTTATTGCATTGAAGCCTGGTCATACTCGCCCCTGAATACCGGGAAGGTCGTCCAATATCGGTCTGTACGCCAGTATACACCAAAGTTGGATGATAGTCGCAGATCATCATGTGGCATTCTAACAAAAGTTTTTTGAAGCACTCAAAACATCGAATTGATGGGTTATACGCCATACAGCCCTGACTGTTTTTGTTCGCATAAATAAAGGTGTAACTTCGCGGATTACTTTTTTCAGCGCCAGGAGATGTTAACGCGTTCAGAAAACATGCTTTTAGGGACCAACTTCACACCATTTTTACAGACAAAATTTGCTTTTTTCTTAGATATTTTAAGGATTTTTTAGTGACCCTCGTACATATGTCAATTCTCTGCACCCATTTATGGTTTTTTAATTTGCATGGACCAAAAAGAATGGAATACAAAATAAGATCATCACAGCATGAGCGCGTTACCAAGTAATAATTTTTACCATCGCCTGGAGTTGTGTGTTTACCTGCCATACCAGGGTGATTGGAGGCGCATTTCACCATCTCACCGTATCCGAGCAACATCATAACGTTTCATATCTTTCATGAACATGAAATGGTATTAAAACTTTGTTTTAAATGTTTACCAAAATTTAAAGAACGTCGAGATGAGTCGATTTAGCCGGATATGTCTGTTTGAATGTAATATAGTAGCTCAGCTTTCGAGATATTGTAGTTGTAGTTTTATAATGTATTTGTCGGAAGCGGTGACATCGGAACACTATAACATATAGCTCCCATACAACTGTACAATTGTAAAATTAAATTTCGCGCTATTTTCACTCAATGTCAAGAAAAAGCTTGCAGTGAAAATGACAAAGATCGGGTCTCTATAACATATAGCCTCCATATAACTCATTGTTCAGATATGAAGTTTTACTTAAAAAATCCTTCATTTAGATGGCTACAACCATGCAATTACGTTAGTTATTATCTAAATAATCAACCATAGTGTACTCAGAAAATCATCAAGATCGGTGCTGTATAAGATTTATCTCCTATACCACTGTTTGTCCAGATAAAATTTTGTGATATAACCTTTTGATGTAGACAGATAAAACCATTAAATTGTGTGACCGCCTTACATATCGATCATACTTAGACTGCTACTTATTTAAAATTAAGTAAAATGAATTCATGAATTGCTATACCCAAGATAGCGCTGCCCATACTTGTTTCTAATTGCGGTCACAGCTCAAAAGCCAATGGAAATCCTCTGACTGTATTTCTGCCATCATAAAAAAATAACGTCTGTCGTTCGAGGTGTACCTCCCATTATGGCGAACAGACCAGAGAATTCAACGACCCTTTCGCCTCAGGATGCAAGGCTCCTCAGGGAAGGCCCTTGAATATAGGGAACAAATTGTTGATTTCGCTGATAAAATGCCACAAATATTAAAAATACACCAACTATTTGAACAAAATAATGTTGAAAAAAATTAATAGCTTTTCGGCATCAAACAAACATCGCTTCCTCAGTGAGTGTTTTCATAAGTAAGGAATGTTAAATCACTTTAAAAACTGGTTACTTTAAATTTATGTTGTTAAGCTGCAATCTGCAACCACCGATTTAAGGAGTATTTTAATAGATGAGTATTTCATATATAGTATGTATATATTTTTATGTATAGTATATGAACACTTCCCGCCATCTGAATAGCGGAGCCCTTTGATCCTCAGTATTGACAGTTTTATTTTAGTTTATTTAATATGCACCAATTTTTTTATAATCTGATTTTCAAACTATATACAAATATAAAAGAAATCAACAAAGGCTGCGACTTAACAAGTGACCGGCAGTATATAAGTTAATCATAATTTATGGAAAATTTCAGGTATGCAGTTTTCTAGCCCATTTAATTTTAATATAATAAAGTGCAAGTTTCAAGTGGCTGATTCTTGGCTTTTTTTCGCGGTGCTAGGCATTTTTTTTTCATATGAAAATTTTGTCGAGCATACTTTGTATGGAAGAAAATGCTCTACAATACTGCATACTGAAGTTTTTTTAAAAAGGGTATTTAAGTAGTGAAATATAGAGTTAGCTAAAGAGCAAAAAAAAAAAAATTTTTAATTCTGTATCCATAAGTTTCATTGGCAAGTTAATGTATAATCATGCAATGCATGTTTTAAAAATTACCTACAATAATATTT
>NW_016177808.1:0-8247 GCF_001687245.7 Rhagoletis zephyria | reverse complement strand
TCACTGATCGATGCTGATTGGCAATGATACTGAGCTGATACGGCACTGATCTGTGAATATAGATCTTTTATTTTTTATTACTATCTAGGGAAGACAAAAAAATGCAAAAGAAAAAAAACTAATTATATGATCATCAAATTACTCCAAAATATTAAAAATAGGTTTGATATATGCCCCAAAAATGTATGTATATGTATAACGAAAACTTTACGATTATCGCATAAAAAAATTTTCGTACATACATACATATATGTATTGAAAATGAGCGCTCTACGCCACAAGACATTTTTGGACAGAATTTAAAAAATGACAATTCTGCGGGTGACATTGCAACATTTTATTGAAGTGTTGCTTCACACAAAATATTTTTATTGTTGATATTGAGAAGTTACAATAGATGTAGAATAAAACTCTCTGCTCAGTTCGCAGCATATTTGGAAATATTTACTATAGCTTGCGCTACAAACGAAAACTTTTCATTGGATTTTTCAACGAAAACGACTGTCGAAAAATTTTCACGAGAAGGTATATTAAAATTGTTTACTAGAAAATAATTGTTTGTCAGCCTTTTCTTTTTGTCAATTATACAAACCTTGTCTGCAACCCTGGCTATCTCCAAAAAGGTATTGTCAGATGAAATTATGCGAAAATTAAGTAACTTATTACCGATATAATCATGTTTATGCATTTTTATGCTTTTTCGCCAAGATATGTATCTTGTGTCATAATATACATTTGCATATTTTTGTCTTCCCTAATTATTACCAATCGATTACAATACATTATCTGTACTAATATATATTTTGAAAGCCTTTTTTTTTGTAGTTGAGTTTTTACTAAAAATCTTATTTATGATCCGATTTGGCTAATATGTATTGGTAACGGTAAGAGCAATACTATTGCAAAAAAGTGCTGCCAGGTGGCGCTGGAGTCGAGTTATTACTAAAAATCGCCAAGTGAGAAAAGGTGCCTTGAATGTCAGATTAAATCGACTTGTTGCACCAATGAGTGTATCGAGCTCTCCTGTGTTATTATTGGCCCAATGGATGTAATTTTCCAATTTTATGCGTTTAAGCTTTTTAACAATGATACGCATCCATCTTGAAATTGCCACCAACTATACTATACAGCTTCTGGGACAGATTCACTATAGAACCGGATCATTGTTGCCGTCAGGGAGTGGAGAGGAAAAACTTCTTCAAATTTGTTAAATTTTGCGATTAACCGTGCTATGAAATGCTGCACAATTAGAGAATTCCAAGAACTTCTTTACGGACATAACACTTTCGTTAGGTTATTTAAAGCGGCAGATGACTACCAAACCATAATCTTAGCAGATGAATGTGCCGGGTCTGCTAGTAGTTTTATAAAATTTTAAATAATTATTTTCTTTTTTAGCAACTAAGGAGCAACTTCGAGAACTCAAAAGCAAACTGGCTGAACGCAAATACTATTTTACTGATCAGCAAACGCAAGTGCTTCTGCAAACAATATGTGATACAGTGAAAGATCAACCTGCGTGCTTTGAGGTAAATACACCCTTCCATGAATANGCTTACTTCGATTCTCTAAAAAAAAGTTCCATATACAAAACTATGTAGAACTAATACTTTGGGAGATAATTGCAATTTTAGTAACAAAATGTATTAACTAATGTATTTATTAATTTTGGTTTTTTGAGCACATTGAACTTTGATGGACTTGGGCGAGCCTAAAGGCAGGTTTTCACTATGTCAAATGCAGTGGCATTTGTCATCAAATAAGTTAAAACACATTGTCAAATGGGATCAAAAAGCGGTTTATCGATTGATTTGGATCAGGTAAGGTCTTTTGTCGTGTACACGCGCTGCGAAAACGGCCATCTGCCAGTTTTTGGCCCATAATATCATCGGTAAAGGTATGGATAAAGGAAATACAGTTGTGTCAAAATATGTCGCCAAATTTTGGCGTCAAAATATTACATAGTAAAACCAGTCTTAAGGTATTGAGCAAAAATTGTCATCTTTTACACAGATTGTTTTTAGAGCACGATGAACCATATTTTTGCTAAACTTCTAAAAAAGCGGATTTTCGGCCCACGCTAATGCATATGTATGCACATTAGGGGGTCCTTAAAAATCAAATGAAGAATTTTTTTGGGTCTCAACCTCTCGAATCGGCAATACCACTGTCACAGATATCACATATAAACTTTGGTACCGATTGGCGACGGAGAAGGCGTGTCGCACAGGGCAAAGTACAAATTCCTCTACTAGCATTGACGTAGTGGTGGAGGCTTAGGAGATCTTATGTAAAAATTTACTTCGTACATTTAAGGACCACCCTAATGTGGATACATATGTACATGTCGGTACGTGCACAAAAAAATTACGTCAATATCCATATCAGGGACGGTGATCATTATGAGTAAAATAATTTAAATCAGCAAATAATAATTTTTTTATGATTTTAAAGAAAGACTTAAAGAATTAAAGAATATATTCTCGATCACAAATAATACTTATTTTATAATTTTTATTTTTTCGCTCAGTGATAATGATTATTGTTGAGTTCTATACATACAGGCGCAAATACCTGAATTTTTGTCCTGAAACTTTTGGGTCTTATTCTTTTTATTAGGATGTGGCTACCTCTGAAAAGAATACGTCAGAAATCGCGGTGGTTTAGCTTTAATTTTTTATAATCATTATTCTTAAGTGAAAAAATAAAACTCAATAATAATTATTATCTTTGAGCGAAAAAAATAAAAGTCAACATTTAAGCCCATTTTGTTATAATTACATATGTATCGTTACCTTTACGTTGAAAGGCCTTAACTCAGTTCTAAATTCAGCTTTGTATGGAGGTCAGTAGATTACTCCGTAAAGGTATGATACAATTTGAAAACTACTACAATGAGGGCCAGTCTGGTGGTTTAAAGTAAATGTCAGCCAGCTGTTCAATTTAAACTCAGTTTACATAATCTAAGATAAAATGGAGGTTTTTTAAATAAAAAAAAGTTTCTTAAAGAATTACAAAAAAAAATCCTCTCCGATAACAAAATAGTCCGAGCATAGAAAATTTGCACACAAAAAAAATCAACGGAATCGTAAGAATGAGATTTTTGATGCTATATTTTCAATTTTTTCAAAGTTTGGTATAAGAAAAACTTGAATAACTGGAACAGAACTATTTCGATTTAGACTTGGTGAGGTATCATTGGAAAGGTATTTTCTCACCCTTCTTATTTCTTCGCAAATAAACTCATTCGAAGTATGAAAGAGAATGGTTGGATGAACGAGTTTCATTCAAACCAAGTAGAATTAAAAAGTGTTGGTATTTTAAAAAAAATTGGGACGGGAATGATCACACTGAAATAAAGAGTGGGAAAATACCTTTCCACTGATACCTCATAAGTCTAAATCGGAATAGTTGTGTCCCAGTTATTCAAGGTTTTCTTAAACCAATATTTGAAAAATGTTAAAAAACGGCATCAAAAATTTCATTATTACGATTCCGTTGCAAAGATTTTTAAATACTTGTATGCAGATTTTTTTAAGCTTAAACTGTTTTGTAACCTGAGGGGTTCTTTTTCAAAAAATTCTTTAGGAAATTATTTTTATTCATAAAAAAAAAACATTTTTGAAGGAATTTTCAAATCAGTCCAGTTCACGTACATCTTCATATTTTTCCGTAATATTTTGGTGGACGTCTTCAAATATTATAGATTTTGCATTCCTGGCGGAAAACCGCAACTTTTTTGGTGATGCAGTCTAATGTACATAGTATTTCTTTTCAGAAACCGACATCAGAGATATTTTATAATACAATCAAGAGCAAAGCGCCCATTCTAAAAAATTTTGCCTGGACATCATTGCGAAACAAGATGCAAGCCATACGGGCATGGTACTTGGAGACTTTACAGTGGAAAGAGAAAGGCATCGACCCTACATTGGTGGTCAACTCCAAAAGATTGCGTAATATCGTGAAGTATGTTGAAAAGTTATCGCCCTTTTGGGATACGCTCGGTGTTCTTTTTAACCACAACAAAATTGGTAGACCAAGTGTGGTGTATGATACCGCTCAAGACGTTGAGCTGAAAACAAGTACTTTCGATAGTAGTTCCAACGATTCAAATGACGTTCAATTAGTACTGAAGTATGAGGCTACTGATCCACAGTATTCAACATCGCAGAGCTCATCCGATTTTACAACAACGATTGTCAACAGGAGCACCCTGGAGACTCAAACAATGCCACAGAGCATTATGGAAGCTACACAAACCATCGCTGATAATTGTGCAGCTACAACAACAACAACTCCGCCAAATACAGACGCTAGCAATCGCACCGGTTTAATTGACGACAATTTGGAATTTATCAAGCTTGAGCCTGATAGTCCACAACCTTCAATGTCACAGCGCTCAATAAATTTTAAATTGAGTCCACGTGAGACTGCGCAACCATCGCAAAATTCGCAGTTGATTAAAGAACAGAACTCAACATTGGAAAGGGAAAAAATAGAATTGGAAAGTGAAAAGCTTAAAATAGAAAGAGAAAAATTAGAATTAGAAAAAGAAAAAGTGCGAAATGATTTTGAGCTGAAAAAATTAGCATTACAAAACGAATTTGAGTTAAAAAAAGTAGAAATTGCATTACGCGTGGAAGCCGATGAGAGATTAAAAAGATATGAAATTGACTTAAAATCTTGTTAATTAATAATCAGCCCTATCGGCAATTCCATGTGAATAACTCGTTTCCATAATTTAAGATGCAAAACGAAAACAAATTGGAAAAAATTGTTTTTGATTTGCTTTATAATTTGTGGGAATATTTGTTCATGTGAATGTCGCGATAGGGCCGATTTTTAAAAAGGTATTTAGAAATACATATGTAGTATGTAAGCACATAAACCCAAAAACACATATCGCTAGCTTATGCTGGATTTCCACTAGGCATTAAATGGCAAAAATGACAAATGAAAAAGTCGGGCATTAAAAAAAATCGTGTCATTACATTAAAAAATAGTCATTAAGTTCATTTCCACATAGCATTTTTTTTAAATGGCATACATCTTTTGTCATTTCAATTCCTAGTGCGAATTCGGCATTAGAGTCAAAAGTTTCTAAGTCCCATATTAATAGATTTGCAGGAGACAACTTTTTTTCGAAACAATGCATTTTTAATTTCTCTGCCCTCCTGTATCAAAATAGGAGTTTTCATAAAAAGTTAACTCCAGAAAATCTTCACTCTAAGCTAGCGATATTTTGAATATTATAAAAATATCGTAAGTTTATAATCTTTGCCAAGATTCAATCCTTAGAAGTTGGAGAATTTGCAAGCCCTTTAATTTTAATTTTTAAGTTCTGATAGTAATTAACGAGTATATGTGCATAAGTTAGTTAATAAAACTAAAATTTTTTATTTATTAGTTTTCTAATTTCATTCATAAGTATAAAAATTAATATTTTGCTGTAGCAGGATAAGTCAGCTTTATTTTTTTACGTGCCGCTGAAGAACAAATCAGTACTCGGCATACACACAAATCCGAGAAATATTCAACCAAACACGGAAAAAATCCATGTAATTAAAATTCTCACCAATTAAATTTGCTCTCAAAAATAAATTGAATTTTGATTTCACAAATTTTATTTTAAGTGTATAAAGATTGAAAATACATCAACAGTTTTTAGAGATACGAAAACTGCGATATTTTAGTAACTACTGAAGCTTATTCACTCAAAATTGATATTTACAACGATTTTTGGACGAAAAATAAGATGATACATTTTTTGAAAATGGGCGTAGCCAGGCCCACTTATGTTATTCACCGTCGAAATTGGTTCGCATCGAATACCCAGCTACAGTCTAACCGTTAGGTCGGCGAAGTCCATTTTCGAGCACGAGAAGACGGGTGGTAAAACCCATTTTAAAAACAATGTATCGCTTTTTCACTTCAAGTAGTGAGGCAATTTGATAATCAAGTCAAACAGCTGCTTACAGTCTGTTGTTGTGCTACAGTATGTTGTCAGAAATAGTCTGGATTACTGAAGGCAGTATAAATTAAGTACGGAAACGAGGCGAGAATTTTAAGTTGGTTACCTGGCGGCGATATCTTTAAAGTGAAACAAGCTATCAAGTTACGTGCAACCAATGTCACAGCTGTCAATTCAAATGGATTTTGACAAGGAATATGTGTGAAAGCAAGTTCTTGACCGTGTAACTGCAGAGTAATACGGTGTTTACAATAGGCGATTTAATACCATGTTCGTACCGACAACGAAAACGAGTTTTGGGATTGTGGGCTCCCCAATCGTTTTCGTATGACAGATTTTACGTGGACGAAAACACAAGTTTTAGGTCGAAAACCAGTTATAGCAACGAAAACACATTTTCGATGTCGGTCCGAACATGGTATTTTAGGCTACTTCTTGCTAAAGGCCACAATCGCCTGATGTGATCTGATCAGCCAATCAGCTAATCGCAGCCAGCTTTTTATTCAACTTATCGCCTCTAATAGTTCATTTCCACCAATGTTTAAGTACAGTTTATGGCTATTGGAAAAAGGAGATTACAACTCGAAGGGAGTCTGAACTCTTAAACGATGTTTCCACGCCAAGTGGTTCGCTCTCCCATTCGTAATTCGCTCTCTCATTCGTGATTCACGCCCCAATTATGAACCGAATCACGAAATTCGCCATACAAAATTTTAAGAGCGAATCACTTCATTCGTAGGTGATTCAGATCCAATCAACAAGCGAATCAAGAACAAATCGTTATCTTCTCTAATTTTTATCGATAACGGTTGTCAAAACTCATAGACTACACACATTCCCACCAGCACTAACATTGAAAAAATAGCTAGATTCATTAAAACTATTGATTTAGCTAATTAACCACTGCAATTTTTTTGAAATGCTCATTAAACATTAAGCAAAAGCAAAGAACAAGAAGCAGAGTTGCAAAGTGAATCACGAATGTGGCGTGTAAACAGGTTGAGAGAGCGAACCACGTGATTCGGTTGGCGTGGTCGCCGTTTTAACTGCGGTTAAGCCCTTGGTGGAAAAGGGCTCTAAAATTGCCTGTAACATCGGCTCATATAAACGCCGTATAATTGAGAATTTCAAGCAGGTGAAGGCGGCCAATTAAGAAAAAAAATCGATGTTTCTGAATTAACATCGATGTATAGTTTCCATCTCTACAAACATTTTGCTAGGATATTTTTCGAGTCGGAATATTTTTCGTTTATTTGTATACCGTGATGGTTATTTCCTGCAACTTCTACAAGCTACATTACGACTCAACTTTGTATTGCATCTGTGATTCCAACTCGCCGATTAATTGGACAAATACAGGTTAGAACTAAATTTTTCATTTTTTTCTGAAATGCCGGTGCTTAATTATCAAGCTGCTTGGTAATATTTACATATTTTATTTCAACAAATAGGGGTGCCCGGAACATGCCCAAAGTGTACCTAAAAATGTCAAGAGGGGTATCAATGGACGCGCATTTACGCCAGTAATATCTGTTCCAGGTACTTAACGTTTTGCAGAAATTTTACTGAATTTTACAGGAGGCTGTTGCCGTACGAACAACTCCTTTCTCCGTTTACGGCCTTCAGCCGCGCTTAGTAATTATAACCCTTACTATGTAAAATTCTGCTTTCTGTGTTGCCGGTGAAGAGGGGCGGAAGTATTTTTGCGCAGAGCTTTCTGGGTAGGCGGTCTGCGTGAAATTCATTAAAAGGGGTTTTTGCAAAGAACTTTCGAATGGATTAAAAAGGTTTACTTCCGCTTACGGATTACTGTTATTAGCTCTAAAACGCATCGATTGATTTAAGTCCGCGTACTCGAAATTGGAAAAAGTTTCGAAAGTTAAGTTCAAAATTGTTTAAACACGAAAGCCAAGCTCGACAAATACGAAATGATGGTAAAACAATTGGGTACTGTTTATGAATTTGTACAACGATTTTGGATTGCTGTGCCCAAACGCGTGAATCGAATCGAAAACCTTTTATACACACTTGTAGACAACAGTTCACGCTTTATTAAAAAAAGTTTGTTTACTAAATCTGTGCACATAAAAAAGAAGATATTAAGTGGCTGCTTTAAGACATTAATTTAATAATAATGTCGGTTGAAAATATGGTATTTGTTGCAAATTTCCGGAATATACGTACAGTGATTACTCTTATTCTGTCTTAAAGCAGCCACTTAATATCTTCTTTTTAACCGACTTCCAAAAAAGGAGGAGGTTATCAGTTCGTCG
>NW_016177807.1:0-8247 GCF_001687245.7 Rhagoletis zephyria | reverse complement strand
TTTCTTACTTGTTTAATTTAACTTTTCCGACCTTTTCGAAGAAAATGTTTTTTCTGTGTAATTCTACAGAAATTTCTTTTTCCTTCTGTGGAACTGTTGAACTTTTGAAAAGCTACTCAGAACTTTTTTTTTGGTTGAAAAATTTACGTTTTTCGGCGTAATTTAGCAGAACTTTTTTTCCTTCTCATGAACTGTAGGACTATTGAAAAGGTACTCAGAAGAGTTAAAATTTTTTATTTATTTTTTTTTTTTGCGAAAATTTAACTTTTTTGTTATTGTTATTAATTTTTATTTTCTTCAAAAAATTAAATTTTCGACTTTTTGAAAAAAAGGCTTTTTGTGCATAATTTTGCAGAACTTTTTTTCCTTCTCAGGATTTCTAGAACTTTTTATAAGCTACTCAGATGAGTTTTAGTTATTGTTTTTTTACAAAAAAATTTACATTTTTGTTTTTGTAATTTATGGCCCTATAACAATTATATTCAACAATTTTATTGAGCTTGAGGCCGTTTTTAATGAACAACAATTGTGGAAAAGTATTTTATTATTATTATTATTGTTACTTTTCCACTATAGTTTTTCATTAAAAACGGCCTCAAGCTCAATAAATTGCTGAATATACTTTATTTTTTTTTTCAAAAATAATGCTTTTTTCTTCGTTATTTTGCAGAACTTTCTTTTTTCCTTCTCAGGAATTCTAGAAATATTGAAAAGCTACTCAGAGCAGTTTTTATTTGCCTTTTGCATAATTTTTGAAACATTTTTTTTTTTTTTTGTAAAAATATCTGGAGTTTTTTTCCTTTTTTAGAACTCTAGAACTAATGAAATGCTACTCAGTACAGCTTTTTTTGCGTCATACCGTGTGCCAACTTCACAGACATGTTTAAAATGGGGGTCCATCCACCCTTGCTTACCATGTAACGGTACTTGTCGGAAAGGTGAAAAAACTATATTTAATACGTGCGGGTAGTTATTCTTCGACTTCAACCGAACTTAAAATTCTTTACTTGTTTTTAATTTCATTTAGTTTGTAAAAGTATTTTTGTTTATTTTTATTTGGTGTTATTTTTCATTTAAAATTCTTTATTTATTAGTTTTTATTTTTTTAAGAAGATAAATATAGGTATATATTTTTTATTTCATTTTATTTCATAAATTTTATTGCTAAAAGCTGAACGCTAAGACCTCCTCGATAGCAGATCTTTCAATGAGTCTTTCGAAAGACAATAAAGAGCTTTCAAGAGAGTTGTCTTTCGAGAGACTGTGGTGAGTTGAAAGGCAGTTGCCCTATTAATGTAAATCTCAGTCTTAATCCTGATCTTAATATTAATCTTAAACGTGACCAGCCACCTCCGCCATCCGCTCTTTCCTTCTGTAGCTTTTTCGTTTGGAATTAGAGCCCAATGAATGTGTCGCTTTTTCGTTACAGCAATGTTTGCATTTATTCTGAACCGAACGCAAAGAAGTTTCACTTCAAAACTAGAAATTGACATTTCAATATGGTAGCGGCCTGCATAAGCCATGCCGTCGGCCACAGCGCCATCTTTAGTACTGTTGAGCAAGTTTGCTGCTGTTAAAAACTTAACTTCTTAAGAGCTCATTCTCAAGTTTTTTTAATGACAGTTAAAATGTCTAGCATAATCATACGAGTAGTAATGTACGTCCACATGTTTGTATGTTTGCACCAAAGTAAAATGACTCAACAAAAAAGTGAGCGTGTTTTTTGAAGAATCGAGCAATCGCAGTGAAACCATTTAAAACCTTTTTAAGACCACAACAAAACACAATACATTAAAGACGTGGTAAAACTGTGTGGGTATAGCAGCATATGTATGTATAAATGTGCTAAAGGAAAAGAGGGAAGTGATTTACTTTGCCGCAAGACAAAGTGAAGGTGTTGTAGTTTATAAGGTGAAAGAGAGTGCAAAAAAAAACAATAAAAAAAAATTCATGAAAAGCATAGTAGTGCCATATAGTAAAGAAAGGAACTATAAAGAAATTTCTCAAAGGCAGAAGTAAAAACACAACAACAAAAACTGAAATAAAAAGTCACTTCGTCAAGGCGATAACAAAACTAAAAATGAACTAAAAAGCCGGAGTCAAGCCTCAAGAATATTATTGTAGAAAGAACAAGAATTGAAAAATAAAAAAGTTTGCAACATAACACCGTAAGCAACAACAAAAAACTTCAACAACACGCAGCAATAAATTTATTTTTTCAGCGCACACCAAATCTCACAAGTGCTGCTTTCACGCCTCTCAACCGGAGCACATTGTTTATGTAAACAAAAGCCCGAAAGGCTGGTGCAAAAATCTGCTTGGGTTCAATACAAACAGAGCAGCTCAACAAAGCACAGTGCGAGAAATAATAAAATAAAGCAAAACAAAAACGCCAACAGCTGAAAGAAAAGACATTTCGCGCTCTCAAGTTCGCAGCTCGCGCTCCGACAACCGTGGCCGCGTGCTTCTTCGGCAGCCGGAGTAGAAAATCTTAAAGTTAGCTGCTAAACACTTCGTGAAAGCATTGAGTTAACGCTCTCAATCACTGGCGTCTAGCTAAAGCTAGAGCTTAAAATATCTGCACTAAGTACTCGTAAGAAACCACTAAAAAAGAGAGGAAGCAATTAGGAATAAAGTACAATAATTAAACTTTAAAGAGCGTAGTAAAAAAGCGAAAGTGAGAAATACTTTCACTGTAGTGTCGGAGCTAAAAAATTACTGAGAGTGAAAGTGAGGCGGAACGCGGGAGTGGTAGCTAGAGTCTTAAGGTGGCAGGGTAAAAAAAAAGTAGAGAAAACGTAAATGTGAGCGTGGCACGAATGTTTCAATAGCAGTTACAAAGTCAAAAGTCAAGAGGGAGAAAAAACATCTAAAAACTCAACCATATTCGGCGAGGATCTGTGAGGGTTCTCGCAGCAAAGCAGTGCTTAGAAATACCACAAGAATTTGCAGCAAACGCTTATGGAAATCTAAGCTGCCAGCACAGTGTGAGTGGGCGATTAAATACAACAACAACAACAATATCAATCCCATATAAAGTACACAGCAACACCCTTTTGTCGCAAATGTCCGCCAACGAAGCTGGGGATGGGGCTGCAGAGCCATCCAACATGGCCAACGGTGTGTCAGCTAACGAGCCAGCGCCTTCGCCTTCGCCTTCACCAGCACCAACAACCTCACCACCGGCACGGGCACAGTCACAGCCACCAACAGCTATGGACGATGGCAACGCAACGGCACAAATTAGTTCTGCCGCACAGTTCGATGGTAACGTTTCAGCATACGGCGCGGTCAAACAGTTTAACGAATCGAATAATAATAATAACAGCAGCAACAACAACAACAACACTAACGCTAACTACACGAAATCCAACGGTTATCACTACAACAACAACAACAGTAATAGTAATCATCCACACGATAATAGCGGCGGCAGCAATCGCAGTAGTCCGCTTAAGAGTCCACGCGGCGGCATTGGACGTGACGGCAGCAGCTTTCATACCATACAACACCACCAGCAGCGGCATCATCAGGACGACAGTGACAATGAAGATTATGAGCTACAAGGTGCAGCTGGTGGCATAGGTGGTGGTGGACCGATTGGTGATTATTGGCAACAGCGTAACGGTATTGTCGGCGGGCCAGCAAGTGGCCGGCAAAGTCGTGCGCTCAGTCCCACATACATTGATAATATGAGTGAGAATTCCGAACAACCGCCTGTGGTGCCGTTGATACGCTCCAAATCCCGGCCAGAGTTATCATCCAATGCGCAACTGAATTCCGCAATGAGCGCCGCTAGTCGCTATAATAATCTTTCGTACTGGAAGGCGCGACGTGTGGTCTTCTATCGCAATGGTGATCCCTTCTTTCCTGGCGTTGAGTTGCGTTATCGTCCAGGACGTGATATAACCTCGCTGGATAGTTTGTTGGATAAGATTTCGCCGAAAATGGATTTGCCGCGTGGTGCAAGGTATGTCTTCTCAATGGATGGTGATCGCAAGTATCATTTGGATGAGCTGGAAGATGGCGCGTCCTATGTGGTGTCCTCCTTTAAGGCGTTCAAGGTGAGCAGAAAGATTTTTCTCTACACAAATTTTAGTAGCACATGTCGTGAAACATTAAAATATTATGAGTGTGTGTGTGTGTAAGTTCGAGCGCGTGTGCATTGATTGTAGTGTGGCAAACAAAAAAATGTCAACTGCCGCACTTTTAAATACTCTTTTATTGTATGTTGACCTCGTCGTCGCTACCATTAACCTACTCTAATTTTATGCTTATAATTTTTCCCTCTATCGCTTAATCACTGCGGGCTCCCTAAATCTCGCTCGCTCACCTCCAAGTTTCTTTCAAATGTTTCTTTTCGTGATTATATTTCATAGCGTGTAGCTGGAGCTCATTTTGTTTTGCATTGCAAATATTTGTGTTAATTAAAAAAGTATTCATAAACACACATACCAATACATATTCTATATGTGCAATATGCAGGTATGTACGTATTTGTGCTCGCCTAACTGGAGTAGTTCACGAAAATCATGAAATCGATAAAATTTGAATATTTTTCTTTCTTGTACTACATATTTACGTATACTCTCCACGTACTTGCTTTACCTTCATTCGCGTCCACTTTGTGGTTGTTATCGCGAGTGTCCACTTGACCGGTCTTGGTCGCATTCTCCAACAAACTATACACGTATCTTTGTACAAGCACGGAATTCCTTCTTCATTTTGCCTTTCAGTCGCTCTTTCGACTGCTTGTTGCTGTTATATTTCTTGTTGTTGGTTTTTTACATGACTACGTTTAGACCACTAGACGTGCAGGACTCTAGCACTGTCGAGAGCGTACTTTTACTATACTTACATATATGCTACCTTGAAGGAAATTCCTGCAGCGTTTAGAGAGATACACTGGGATTTTTTTTTTAATTTTTCCTACCCTAACCCATGGGGCTATTCTCAAGCGACAAATATTGTATCGCTATTGCAACCTTGCGGCATATATAATACTCGTCGTTAACTCGATATAGCAATCCGAAAATTGTCGCTAACTCGTTGGAGAACAGCCCCACCGATCTGGGGTTAAAGTACTCCAAATTACTATGAGTATTTACTTTGGCTAGGACGCTTAATTAAAGTTAGCCCCTTATTTACTATAGCGTTGGAGTCTAGCTAGATCCATTGTTTTAACCCTTAGGACATCAATCCAACCTTGGCCTATTCTAAAATTAAGTACTTTAGAAGAGATATTCTGAATGTAGCCGATAACAGTTTTTCAAAGGTGTGTTAGTCTAATGCTATTTCCTCCACAAGCCCACAGCCGGTTCGTCTTCCCAGAAAGAAAGTCCCATAGTTGGACTTTTACATTTTAACAAACGCCAGATGGACTCCATCTGATAACTGAAACTTTGCCGTGTATTCCTTGTATTGGTCACAGTAAAACTAAGAGCGTTAAGGGCCCCGTGGGATCCGCATTTTGTAAGAGCATCCGCGCTTGGTTTGCTGGTTTGTCTATGTGGACGACATTCTCATCTTAGTTAGAGGTAGGTTCGAAGACACTATCTTTGAGCTTCCACGGAATGCTCTGAACAGAGTTGCCAATTGGTGCAGTAATAATGGGCTAAATGTAAATGCCAAGAAGACTAACATAGTGATTTTTTCCAGTAAAAGTAAGAGCACTTTTTCGAGAAAAGGAAGAGGGATAAATTACTAGAATTACATCAAGGAGAAAATATGCATTTCTCCAAAGAGGTCAAATATCTAGGGGCTATCCTTGATGACAAGCTCTCATGGAAACCGCACCCAGACAAAAAGTATTGAAAATGCCAGAGTCTCTCTCTGGACCTGCTGTGGATATAAGATGCCATCTCCATACCCATTCTAACCTATGCTACACCCGTCTGATAGAAGATGGCAGAAGTGACATCCACTCAGGCCAGGCTCACTAAGCTACAACAACTAGGCTGCGTGGGCATCACTCGCATGATGAGAACAACACCAACCGCGGCTCTTGAGGTATTTCTTGACCTGCCTTCCCTACACATTGTAATCAAGAGATCGGGCCTCATACATAAAAAGTGTGCTTAAGCGCCGACTCGATTTTCTGTACAAATTCTTGACTTCGAGCTCACTTCAGCAATGCAAAAAACTGAGTCTGAGCTTAAGCTCACTTTTTATGCGTGAGGCCCACTATTTCTACTGTTACAGCAAAGCTCATATCAGGGAACAATGTAGAAAACAAGAACCTTATACACCCTTCAAACCTCAGGGTTATAAAACGAGAAGATGAGCCGCGCATAGCTTTGTGGGCCTGGCTTTACCTGACTTTACACAGAACTTCAAAGCCTTTTCACTCCACAGGACAAAGAACGTCCTAAACCCCGGAAGAACAACCACATCTGGTCCCCTGACGGCTCGAAGACTGACCATGGCGTCAAAGCAGGAGGTTACGACATGCAACCCTGGCGGCTTCTTTCCACCAGCGTGGCACGAGGTGCACTCCATTGAACTAAGTCTAAGGCAGTACTTATGTACCGGGACACAGTAAAGTAATGGGCAATAAAGTGGCTGATATTCTCGCCACTGCACAGGGATTCATAGGCTCTTGACCCTTTACTGATCTGGCATGCAACTCCGTTAGGCGAAACTACTATATCTGGATGAAGAACGAAGTCCAAAATTACTGGACATATACGGACGGTATGAGACAGGCCAAGTACCTTCATTCCGGATATATCAACGAGCAGGACCGAAGAACTCCTTCCCCTCTCTGAGCATGACATAAGAATTGTTACAGGTTTTCTTACTACCCACTATAGGGCAATTAAATATTTGTCAAACATAGGAGCTGTTAACTCTGATCGTGTAGAAGTCCACGACCTAAACGGCATTCAGACAGAGGACCTCGCAAGGCTTCTTAGGAATGCGTGGATCACAGAACTTCTGTAGTCGTATAGAGGTTAGTTACAATACATTGTTTTGATCCTTTCCCTCCTCTAAATCTACTCTAGTGTAATCTTGTCCAGCAAAAAGTTTACCTACTAGCCTTTCCCCTGTGTCTTAGACTTATAATGCTGCTTTGCAATCTGATGTGATTTTTACTTAATTAACCCTTCGATACAGACAAACTTATGCGGGCACAAATTTCAGAATTGCAAAACTTTCCACCTCGAATGTTGTTAGGTATAAGTACATTTCTGAAATCCAGGTTCAAATGATGTCGGCGCTAGTAATGCCATTATAAAGCTTGCATTCATTAGTGTACCAAACTTTAAGTCTCGGATAATTGTTAGGCTTGACCTTGAGGCACGTCCCTCTAAAGGGAAAGTCAATTAGTTTTTGTGATGAGAGAGGAGCTGAGGCTTATTGGTATAAACGCCTATGTGGGATTATCTAAGTACGCATTGGGTATGAAGACATTTTTATCATTTTTCAAGATGATAGTACGTAAGCAACGACTATAATTCTATTCAGGCTAAGGTGGATATGAATCCCCTCCGTTCTGGTGCATCATAAATGGTTAAATACCATTTAGTTCAGGGGACTTGCATATACTCAAAGTTGTAATGTTGCTCTGAAATCTTTCCTTATTGACAACACTTCTCGCTAAGCCTCGCTGTGCTTACGAAAGCGCTTGCTATTTGAGGAATACAGCCTGGAAAGTGAGTTTTTAAACAAACTCTACTCTCATTTTCCGGGGTATCAGCGTAGGTCCGGTCTGATTTCTTAAAACTTAAAGGCCATTCGAATGGTACAGTCTGAGGGCCTACTGTAGACAAACAGGAACAAGACTACCCCATAGTGCTCCCGGCAAGAAGCCTGTTGGGATCTTCAGAGTTAGATGTTGTATGCGGGGAAGTATTTCCCGGCCTTTCGCCGAAGCTTATTGAGGTTCTTGTTTCACTAGGTGGCATTCTTTTGCGATGCCTAACTAAAGCTTATTCCAAAGGATAAACTTAGCATATCTTGGAGTTGCACGAATTCAACTCCAAGATTATAGACAAATATAATCGCTATCCTAGACTGATGGACCTCCTACTCCGTTTGTGGTCAAACTGGTGGCAAATTACAGGAAAGGTGCCGAGAAATTCAAAGTCTCGGAAAATTTCTTGTAAGCTTTATAAAGGCGTGATCGCCGAGTTAATGTCTACAACGAAGTATGGAGCCTAATAGAACCCGTTTAGACCCGATGCGATACCAAATGATATCTACAGTTTTCCATGTTCACCTTAAAACTATTTGTGTTTCCTTTCC
>NW_016177806.1:0-8247 GCF_001687245.7 Rhagoletis zephyria | reverse complement strand
ACCAAAATATTTCGGAAAAATATTAAGATTTACGTGAGTTGGACCGATTAGAAAATACCTCCAAATATGGAGTTTTTTATGAATAAAACTTATTTAGTTTAAGCTTAAAAAATCTGCATAAAAATTACTCAAACAANGCTTTCCATACAAAAAACAAAATCGGTACATTGTATATGTAAAATCGGTTATATTTGAAGACTTTCACCAAAATATTTCGGAAAAATATTAAGATTTACGTGAGTTGGACCGATTAGAAAATACCTCCAAATATGGAGTTTTTTATGAATAAAACTTATTTAGTTTAAGCTTAAAAAATCTGCATAAAAATTACTCAAACAAATTTTCAACGAAATCGTAATAAAGAGACTTTTGATACTGTTTTTTTTTTAACTTTTTTCAATAATTGGTGTAGAAAAAAACTTGAATAACCAAACTTGAGCCAAACAATTCAATTTTAGACTTTCATTTCTTTGGAAATAAACTGATACACTCAATGAACGAGCGCCATTTCAAGTTGAATTTAGATGTGCTGGTATTTGAAAAAAAAAATATTTAATTGGGACGTGTAATCCCGGCGAATAAACCGCAACTTTTTTGGTGATGCAGGCTAATGTACAAGTAAAGATGAAGATAGAGGAAGAAAGATAGATAAATAAAGGTAATTATAGAGAAAAGGATATAGATAGAGACACAGAGACTCAATCTGAGAACTATTTTGGGATTTTAGAGATTTTCGGGGATTCTCGGGATTTATAGGTATACTAATCGATATTTTTATCGTTTTTGTTATCGATATTTTTATCAATTTTCTTATCGAAATTTTTATCGCTTTTTCTATCACTTTTTTCGGAGTTTATCGATATAATAATCGGTATTTTTATAGACTGTGTTAACGATATTTTCATCGATTTTGTTATCGATATTTTTTAAAGATACTGTTGTTGCTTTTGCTATCGATATTGTTATCGATTTTGTTACCGATATTTTTAAAGAATTTGTTATCTATATTTTTACCGATTTTGTTATAGAATATTTATCGATTTTGTTATCGATATTTTTTACCGATTTTGTTATCGATATTTTTACCGATTTTGTTATCGACAATTTTATCGATTGTAAAAGAGATTTTTGTTATCGATTATTTCTCGAATTTGTTATCGATTTTGTTATTGATAATCTTATCGATTTTGTTATCGATATTTTTATAGATTTTGTTATCGATTTTCTAATCGATTTTGCTACCAATATCATCAATTTTGCTATCGAAATTTGTATCCATTTTGTTGTCGATATTTTTATCGGTTTTGTTATTGATATTTTGTTGGATGTTACTTTCGTTTTTGTTATCGATAGAGTATAAAGATAAAAATGAAGATATATGTAGGAAAACAGAATAACATAAATATAATTAGAACAAACAGAGATCTAGATAGAAGAAAGACAAAAAATATAACCTTAAGCAAAAGCAGACGTGTGTATATATGTACATATGTTTGTATATTGGTTATGAGACAAAATAGATACATATGTAAGGTAAGTTTCACTTCTCCAGTGTGACCCAGGCGTACTTACTTTTTTTTCCAAGGCATTCCTCTAAGGACTTTTAAAGGGTCCTTGTAAGCAACTCAACTCAAAAGAGAAAAATTCCAAAAAAGAAGTTCGTAACTTTTCTAGTGATTTTTTCATCAACGGTTTTAAGAATATGTATGTTTTTATGCGGAACANTTTCTAGTGATTTTTTCATCAACGGTTTTAAGAATATGTATGTTTTTATGTGGAACATTTTTTTTTTTTACTTTTCCGCAACATCCGTGACTTAACCTCGGACTGCCCTTTAGTTTGTAATATTTTGCTGACATTTATTAAGTACTTGAATGTAGATGTGGTTTCATTGTATATAAGTAAATATATACGTATGTACTCTCATTTTCAGCATTTACACAAAAAAAAATCGTGACTTATAAATCTACTAGGGCGCTAGCTGTTTGTAATGGCGAAGCAATAAAAGCAAGCGCCAATCATTTTGAGTATCATTTACATTTATTTAATGCGATATTTTCTTTGTTGTGGTTTTGTGGGGGCTTTAAATGCATTTATGGTATTTAGTACAATTTTCACCACTGGTTGATCGTTATATGTATTAGTATGAGCACTAAAATTGACGAAATATTAATTTTTGGAATTACTTTAAATTTAAGACAGCGAACTTGTTTTCAATCTTGATTTTCTGTTCTGCTTTTGTCGCTCTAATAAGGATCCCCCATATCAATTTTTCTTTAATATCTATAATGTACAGATATGTATCTGCCTGTTTAAATTTTATTACACCGTGCGACAGTAAATTTTACACACACAAAATTCTATATATTCGGGAACATGGACCAAATATAGTAAAACTGGGTTTTTGGTTTTTCTCTCTGACTACAAAGTCTCTTTAAAATTAAACTAAAACGATTTTCTATATCTACACGTCCAAGCCCTTTAAATTGACCAGTCATACCTGAAAATCGAGCGAATGTTACCGACCTGATAACGTGGTGTTAAATATTTAACGCAAACATCTCCTAACTCGATTAAAAAGTTTCACTGCAAAAAACAGAAATAGTCTTTTATCTAAACTTCGTTAAAAACCGACAGTTTCAAGTTCATTAGCATAAGGCTAATCAAATGCCTTACATAAGGTTAATTTGTTAAGATTTTATTAATGTGTGTATAATTACNGTTCATTAGCATAAGGCTAATCAAATGCCTTACATAAGGTTAATTTGTTACGATTTTATTAATGTACGCTGTGTAAATAACGCTGCACTGATAAAATTCATATTCTGATTTCCTATAGCAGAATATTGATTGCCGGCAGTAGTGAAAAAATGTCAAGTTAATAAGTATGTATCAGGGATGTTGCGAATATTTGCATTCACATTCGTTATGCGAATGATTCGCATTATTCTACACATTCGCATCGACATTCGCATTTGCATCAAATGATACGTATATTTTGCGAATGCGAATGCGAATGCGAATGTGTACATGGGCAGAGCGCGCAATTACCCTGCAAACGATTTTTTCAGAGTATTCTGAATTGTGGATAAATTTTAAAGAATTCGTAAAGATCTCATTCGATTTTTTGCCGAATTTTCTAAAATGAAATAAGCTGTGCTCACTTCGATTCTATTATGAAACTTCGGGAAAAAATCGGGTTCAGTGTTCTAATAATTTATAAAACGATGACTTAAGTTGATTATAGCTTTTTTAATGTTATTTCTTACATTCGCATTGCGAAAATTCGCATTCGCGAATGTGAAAAATACGACATTCGAAACATCCCTAATATATGTACATGTAGTGTGCATGTGCTCCTGCACTTGCTCATGTAAGTAAGTACTAAATGCACAAAGCGGAGCGTTAGCTAATTTGTGATAATTTTTCGCGATAAACGACATGCAAGCGCTTAAAAGTCATTCACGCAGGCGAGCAGCCAGCCAGCTAGCCACTGCACTACTAGCATAAACACATACATACATACACACATAAAATTCCATGGAATTCAAGCGCAACCGAATGTTACTCATACGCCCTGTGGGGCGTAGTTGACATGCATTTATTTATGTATGTAGATATTTTTATTCAACTATGATAAAAAGTTTATATTTTTTTGCTTTGTTCGAAGCTATTTTTAGCTATAATCCCAAACGCTTTGTACGAGATTATTTAATAATTAATAATGTAGCGCATGCCTAGAAATACTCTATCGCGTGGATGTCTAAAAACTGCGACATACAAAAATAAATTAAAACATTTATTTATAGCTTACAATGGAATTAATGGAGATCAACATTTTGATAAAAATGCATTTTTTACTGTGCAACTTAATATGGAGGCGCAATTAGTTTAGAAAATGAAATAATAACAAATATTAATATGCATATGTACATATAACACAAATAGTTTGACGGATATACATATGTATGTACGAGTATTGCAGCTTAGACAGTTTTGCAATAGCAGAAGCGAACTGATCGAAATTTGGCTTTATGATGACCACACATTCATTTTGTCATCTTAGTTATGAAACTTCATAAAAGCTAAAGTTGTACAGTTACGAATTTGTTCAAAACTCCGGCTTTTAATAAACAATGCAACTATTGCATGGAATTTATTGATGGAGGAGTTGCTCTTTTATTTTATTTATTTATTCAGTCTACAGGTTTAGCACAGGTGATTGAGCGTCTTTCTTTATTAAGTTAACGAAATGTATGTTGAAAAAAATTATCCCAAACTAAACGATTTTCATAAAAAATTCTACAAAATAATGAATAATGAATTGCAAGCTTAACTAACCGATTTACTGCTACTTTAATTTGAGCTATGTTCGCTCGGAACACCTAACAGAAATTACTGTAGAATCACTGAAAGCCTTACATTTGAGGTTAATGTCAAGGTCCTTGTAGAAATCGGCACCTTTTCATTCACCTTCGAGCCATCCGTGGAGAGGTTTATTTGCTTACTAGCTTTCATCCATTTGTTACTTACGGGAATCTGAATGTATTATACGTATATATATATTAAGGTGCCCATCGAAATTTTTCTTCTTTTTACATTTCAAGACCCTACCCCCTTATTTCCTTCCTTATTATGAGAAATATTATTGCCTATTTTTATAGATTTTTTCAAAAATCCTTTAGAGGTCGCGACTTGTAATTTTTAGGTCAGAGGGGGTTGTTTTGTATATTTATCAGGTTTTAAATGACTACTTTGCATTCATTTTTAAAGATCGGACATGTTGTGAGAAGAGGAGGTATAGGCCTTTAAAATGATGTATAATAACCTATTGTCAGACTTGTCGGGATTATTTATGGGGCAAATTAAAAAAAAAAAAATATTTTTTAAGTTTTGACCATCACTTATTTCCACTTTTTCAAATTTCATAGCACTATCTAAAATTAAATCTATTTTCAAATAAACTAATACTTTATTTATTGCAATCGTATAAAAATTGTCGAAGTTAGGCAAATTTTCATATATACGCCCTTGAATTTATATTATGTATGTACCGGACTTTAAGATTTTTTGAGCAGTGTGGCTAAGAAACGCATCAATATTTATTTAAAATGGGGGTGGCACCGCCCAATTATATAATAAATAAGTTTCAGTATACTATAGTTACTAAAATATCGCTGTTTGCATATTTCTGAAAACTACCGTTATATGGGAGGTAAACGTGGTCATTGTCCGATTTTGCCCATTTTTAATTTTTACTCGAGTTATCGTGGGCACAGACGGGACGGACTGAAAGACGGACAGACAGTCCGCGTCTAATCAATTTCTTTTTTCATTCTGATCATTTATGTATACATTTGTCTATATCTATCTCGATTCGTTTTGGCTGTTACAAACAACCGTTATGCGAACAAAGTTATTTTTCGGTTTGAGTACTCTTTTATTCTGTAATTCACAGATGCTTTTTTGTATGAAATTAGGAAAAACTAAAAAAATCCAAATCTAAAAGTTGCCTCTAAAAACAAATAAACCTAGGAAATCTTGAAATCAAACAAATAATAGCAAGCAGGTAAATATGTATGTCTTCGAATATTCAATTTGAATCAGATTTCTTACAATCGTTCAAACTAATATATTTTTAAGTTTGTTTAAAAAATAATTTCTTTTTCTTTTTCTTAGTATTTGTATGTACATATGTATTAGTAAGTAAGCGATTGCATATTGATGTATGTATGATAGCTTGAGTCAAATAGAAAACAATGCAACAGCTGTGGGCTGCAAATGCTAAAAATAGACTGGCAACAATAAAAATAGTGGAAATACTAGTAAATTACAATCGACAAAAATAGTAGCAACCAAACGACAACAAAAACAGTAGCCACTAAACAGTACATACTACTGCATAAAGTAATGAAAAAAGCTTAGCAAAATATTAAGTTTTGCATATTTGTGGTTGCGAACAGCAGAGCTGTGCTTAGGCTATCTAATTGTAGCAAATTGTTGCTGTGTTTTACATTCATACATATACGTATATGTATATATATATATGTATGTATGTACGTATATATGTATGTATTATGTTGATTAGGACGGGTCATTTTTTTACTATGCGTAATTCTAAGCAAATTTGCGAAAATAGGTTTCGAAGAATGTAATGTAACAATTCACTGTTGCGCCCCCTGTTGGAAGTTTTAAGAAAAAGATAAGTGCAGAAATTGATTCCTCATGCAAAATGCTAAGAATCCTATTTGCGCAGTTCTGTCAAACTTAAAATTGATTTTAGACACATGGTTTCTTTGGCGAATGTGCTTAGAATTATGCGTAGATTCATTCTGTGCTATACGCATGTAGTCGAAAAAATCTCCCATACAAATTTACCCGCCCTAATGTTCATATTTTTTTATTTAAATTGATCAAATATATGAAATTCGCTATTGTTGTTTTTCCGCTCTTAAGCTGCGCGTAAGGCTAGAAGCACTATATTTTTTACACTTTTTTTTTGTTTTTGCTCTCGGTTGGTGTTATTTTCCATTGTTGCCCACTACGAGTACATACAAAGTTGGACTACAAATATACATTTGTACATACATACATACACCCACAAATGTACATACATATGTATGTTTTTATGTACGTATACACACTAGGGTGGTCACTAAATTTGCAGACATCCATAAAATTTAAAAACAAAATTGAATTAATTTTATTTTTTCTTAAATCGCAAAAATTCGAAAAAATTTTGAATTTTGTCAGACATTGCTAAGCAAATTTATAAAGTTATATGAATACGTTTCAGTAATATGTGCAACTTATCATATTTCAAGACAAAATTTTGTCGAATTTTTGTGATTTAAAACAAGATTATTTTTTTAAAACCCTTAAAAATATTTTTAAAAGTTTGAAATTTTCGTGGCTGCCTTTAGTTTGTAATTTTTAAAAAAATTAAAGTTTAATATGATTACTTTATTATGTACGTAGCAAATTTTTAAATTTTCGCGGTTGTCTTTATTTTGTACGCAACAAAAAAAACAAGGGACCCCATAAAAAAATATTTTTCGAACCCCTAAAAATTTGTTTGAAATTTTGAAATTTTCGTGGCTGTCTTTATTTTGTACGCAACAAAAAATAATAATAAAATTTTCATTTTTTAAACCCCAATTTTTGTTTTAAGTTGAAAGTTTCATTGAATATCTTTTTTTTTTTTGTACGTAGCAAATTTTAAAATTTAGGTTGGTTGTTTTTATTTTGTGCGTAAAAAATAATGGCGCCCCTAAAAAAATATTAATTTTTTCAAACCCCTAAAATGTTTGTAAAATTTCGAAATTTTCGTACATGTATTTATTTTATACGTAGCACAAAATAAAGCGCTGTCCCATTTAAATAAAATTTATATGTTCATATATTTAAGGACCACCCTAATGTACACCCACCGCCTCTCAGCCAACGAACAAATTGTTATTGCAATTAACTACACTGTACTTAAATGCTAATGTCGTGCACATAGTCTTGCATTTATAAGTTGTTATTGTTGTTGCTGTTACACTTGCTACCCGCCTGAATTGTGCTACTGTTTGATTGTTGAGTGTCGGTTTTTTTGCCTATCTTTTTCGTCTTGTAATAATTACGTGTATTTATTATGATTTATTGCTGTTATGCGATATACGTACATACATATGTACATACATACATATATGTATTGCCAGCAAGCAAAAGACAATAGCAACACCACAGCAACAAATAATGCTTAGTGTAATAATTGAAACAATATATATCATAAATGAAGACAATAAATATTAAGTATGTATCAGCTGTTACATTTTGACATACTTATATATGGCATACATATGTAAATTTACGTATATGCGTATTTGTATATACATTTCTATAGATATTTGCATATATTATTGCTGTTCAAAGTGGCACATTCTCACTTAAAAACAAAGATTTTTTGCACACTTGCAAATTAGCTCGTCTTAATAATCATAATTAAGAGTCACGGTGTAGATCTTTGTAAGAATATTTTTCTTTGAAATTTAATTAGTTCATGGCTTTTGATATCAGTGTATGGAGATACAAATGATTAATAAGCAATCAGCGCAATTGTTGGAAATTCCATAAAAAGCTGAATGTCAATTGATAGCATTGGTCAGATCAAAATTTAACAAAATTTCTTTATTCTATAGAAAGGCTTAAAGCAGGCATCTTATGCACTGCTACATTTGCAAAAATTTCATAAACTACATGCAC
>NW_016177805.1:0-8249 GCF_001687245.7 Rhagoletis zephyria | reverse complement strand
TTCTTGTTTTAAAATAACTCTGAGTTCTGTAGGAAATTTGCACTTAGATCGCCTTCAGGCCGGCGTAATGTTAAATATGCGCGAGACCTGCATATATGTATATATGCATATGTATACACAAGTAAGTATGTACATAAGTACACATATATAAATAAGCGCATCGAGCAGGTTTGAGACAAGAAATGTGAGCGGGAAATGTTGATTTGCGCAGCCCAAAAGTGGGGCATGAACTTTCATTATTGTCTGTTCGTAAAGCTCACTTTTGTTTCAACACTTGCATTATTGCATGGTTCACCGCCAGTTATGCTGCTGTGACACCAATTCGGCTCCAATGTGGCCCTAAAGATAATGCGCAAATGTTTTGTCGCTCCAGTACCGAAATTGCAAAATTATTGTGTGTTTGCTTTTTTTTTAGCGGCAATGAAAACAGTCGCAGCAGTGCAAGCAATAAGAGAGCGACCAAAAATTTCGAGATGCAACAATTGCAATGCACAAACAATGCGAATTGTGGCACTAAACGAAGTAAGTGTGGCACTAAGTATCCAGAACAAAAAGGAGAACATAACAAAGAAAGGGAAAAACAGAGCATAAGCAAGAAACTAACAAAACAGCTGTGGCAAACGTGTCAAGAACAAGGCGAACAATGCACGAAACAAAAAAAAATATAAAGGCGAAGTGCACGCAAAGGTGGCAAATTTCAAATTGGCAACAGTTACGCGTGCCGCAAAGACATTAGCTGGGTAAAAAGTGGAAACTCGAGCTTAACAATGCGAATGCATTGTTTCCGCGTGCGACAATAACATTAGCCTTACAAAACGACAGCCACGAATGAGCAGCATTGGCTTTTGTGCGGTGACTTTTTTGCCTGTGACCAGCTTTTGTTGTGCAGCAGCAGCAATAACCACACAATTTCCAAGCCGCACGCACCTCAGCGGATAAGCAAACTGAAATATCCTTATGCTGCATTAGCACGTGTGGCATGAATGAGGAAATTATTGGAGAGAAAATGGTTGAAGGAAAATAATTTAATCTCCACCTGGGTAATTTCCTCACTGCAGCTGCTTAAAATTAAAATTGTGAAAATTTTTCTTGCCACAAATGTACATGTACGAGTATAGAAAGCGTGACACAATTCTGTGTACTCATTTTATTTGTGCTCATTTGCCTCGTTGCATTCGCTGCCTTCCCTATTAGTGCTGTGACCGTATTTTTTCACGTTATTGGACATTTTCTGCAATCGAGTGCTTAAGGCAAACAAAATTGCTAGGTTGAATGGTCATGCACAACAGCCTGCTGACTTACAGCCAGCTGTTAAGCTCACTCTGATGAGCCCGCGGTTGCGGCTTAGGCTCCGCAAGTACTTTTTTACGCAAGTGTTGCCGCACTGTATTTACGGACATAGCAGTTGAAAAGAGTAGACACAGGGTTCGGAGGGCTCACTTTTGATGATCTTTACAAACCTTATTGCATGTGATAAACTTTAGTGCAAGGATACTCAGCAATACATTTTTTCCCCCCTCAAAATTAATTGAGGTTATAAAACTTGTTTTAATCACATTTCTTTATAAATTATATGCAGGCGTTGTCTATGCGGTGTCATATTTGTTTCGTTTATTTTCTTTTTGCAAATTTTTTTCTAAATCCATCCAGCAGTTCCTGAGTGTAGAAATTTTCCTTAAGAAATTGTCGAAAAAAAAATAAATACAGATTTAGTCCTTCATATAAATCAATTTTGAAGCACTCATTCTTGAAGCACTTTCTGGCTCGCTTCACCTTAAATCTTCTTTACAACGCGAAACACTGTGGCTTGACTCTAAAGCAAGTCAATCTGTGCTCCCTGAGTTGATTTGCACAGCTGTGTGCACTTGAAAAGAAACTCAAGAAAACCAACACAGCGAACAGGAATCGGTTGTATTTAATCTCGGCCAATATAAATATTTAATGCGAATTTTTCATAAACACTAATGCTCTGATTTAATTTCGCAAACAAGTATGTTGAATTCTCTGCAGCGCAAATACCTAACATGCAGACGATATAAACATTTCTACATTACTGGTGTTCGATTACACGTACATATGTACATACTAGTTATGTATGCCTTCTTCATACTTATGAAGACTTCTTCTATGAAGATACACTTCTGCGGCGACTCAGCAAACGCAAGCGGCACGGCCCCCAAAAGCATTGGAAAATGTCAAGGACGTAGAGAAATACAGTTTGGTGTAAGAAATACGATTGGGGCGAATGAATGGACTAGCATGGGAACCGCAGAAGGCAAGAAGATCGGGATCGTAGAGTGGTGGCAGGTAAAATGAGCTGCTGCGTTTCGTTCGCAGTGGCAAACCAGCGTGTGTATGTGTGTGTGATGAAGCGCTTTAGAAGCTGATGAGACTGACATGAAAATCGCGGCTGATAGGCATCGAGTGCTGCAACAGTGCGGAGGCAATGAATTGACGTTGCCAGTATGTGTGTATGTGTATTTGTGTATATGGCCCGCTCGCACGCACTTTTTTGCCCAATCATTTTTATGTTAGAATTTTTTACTCGCTGCCGCATGGCCATACAGCAGCCACGCATACAAAGGGGACATACATTTTGGCTACTACAAAAAAGGTCAGTGTGTGTGAACGGTTACTGCTTGTGCGTGTGTCATAAAATATTAAACACGCTTGAGTGAGTGTGCTGCGTGCAAGTGAAAGTGGATTTTTATTTTTAAGTTACTGCCAATGGGGTATTTATGTTCATAGCGTTGCCAATGTCACACATACTTCTTCCACTGCTGCTGTCCTAATTGCATTTGTTGTTGTTCTTGTCCTATTGCTTACAACTGTGGCGGCTGTGGTCTCAATGCAGTGGCCGTGCTGTTCGCAATTTGTTGCTTTCACTCCTCTTTCATTTGCAATGACAGGTTTGTGTTGTTGCGGCAGCAAACGTTGTTGCTGATAATATTGTTGCTGTTGTTGGCATTCGCTTCGGTTGTTGTTGTAATTTTGTTTTCTTGCTTCAAATTTATTGTTGTGATTTGTGAATGATTTATTCGCGTTATGCGGTCGCTCTTTCGGCAAAAATAAAATTTAACCCGAACTTTAGAGCTTGAAAAGTCACTGTCCTTGTTGCGGTTGCGGCAACGCTATTTGGTTTGGTTAGAATATTTGTAGTTCTCTTTGTTTGCTGAGCTGAAACTGACTGTAAAGTGTTTTCAATTTGCATCCGAAAGCAATTTGATGCTTGCTGACAACAAAAATTAAATCTTTTAAGAAAGCAAAAAATATTTAAGGTTTCGTGAGCTTGTCAGTTCTTAATTTTTGTTTAGTTAAGCTGGCGATTATTTAATGACAATTCTAAAAAAAATGCCATATTAATAAAAATTTAGCTTAACTGAGACCTTCAAACACACAGAACGAGACAGAAAGAGACAGAACGAAAAATGACACTTATGATGGCACAACGCCGAAATCGGAAAATAAATCACACCAAAGAGGTTTGATTTTCAATCAACGCCGCAGTTCAGGCCATTTGGCAGCTTTATAAATATTTAAATTAATTGCCATGCTCATTTTAAAGCACAAAAAATATTTGAAAATTAAACTTGTAGAATGCGGCGAATGAGATTTTTCATTCTTATTGATTTTACTATTTTAATAGCCCCTCAGTGGAGTTTAAATCCATCAATGAAAGCGTTAATCAATCATTGAGCTCGAATGCGCTGGCAATCAAATCAAAGGCAAAAAAATTACATAAAAAGTGACATATTAAAGGTGAGCGCGAATGTAATTTTAAAAATTTTGGTTAGTAAATTATTTTGTACGTTTTTTGCTGTAAGGATCAATAGCTAGCCAGAAAAACAAATGAATATTTACTTTAAAATACAATGTTATCAATAGGTTGATTGACTTGGTTTTTCCAAACCGATTTCCAGCATTTTTTTGAATATCTTTCGAATATTTTTTTCGAACAAACAGGTTTTTTCATATCACACAAAAAAAAAAACAATAAATGTTGTGAGTTTTTCGAAGTTTTTAAGGCTTTTTTCAGTTTAGGGAGACCCCGATTCGTGCTCGGTTTCTTGGTGTTAGGAAAAAAATGGAGAGTTGCTGGGCAAGAGCACTAATCAAATCCGAAAAAAATCAAAAAAAAATTCATAAAATTTAATGTTAAAAGAAGACCAAACGTGAATTTTTCACTGACTTTTATTCGTTTCGCTTTTAGTCTAAAAAAAAAACGTTGAACTTATTTCGCTTTGCTTTTTCCGAAATAAAAGCTATCTTTACTATTAATGGATTTATTGTAATTTTTGGGTAATGACTTCACACCAACATAAGCATTTTCACTGTATGAAAACTATGCAAAATAAAACCGTTTTATTCGTTTTTTTTCCTTAATTTCAAAATCGGAAACCGGGAAAATTTAAATTTTTCGAATAACTCGTAAACATTTTAAAAATAGTTTTTGAAAATGAACCCATTTTTAAAAATTATTTTTATAGAGAATAAAACAAACATTACCATGGTAAAATTTTAAGTCCTTAATTTACTGGTCTTCACCATGTAAATTCTTCTTCTTCTTCTAAAAAAAAATAAATCAATTGTTTATAACTATGATAGCTTTAAGATATTTCGTTAGTTGGCGCTCTGATACGACGTTATACCAAAATTTACAGCCCCACTTTAGAAAATACTAGATTTAAATAAGTGTTGAATATTATGGCCGATAAAACAGAAAAATTCTCCTATGTGTTCTTATCATTATCTGGCTAACTAAGAACTCGAAAATCTTTAAATTAAAATCCATCCAATCCATACTTTTCTGTTAAAAATTATTTAACAAAACTTCCGCTTAATTTACCCATTCACTGTGCTCGCCAAAAAAAAAAAAAAAAATATTCTCCATGTGTCACTGAGTTGGTTAATTAGCTGAGAAATTTTCTCACCACATTTTGTTTGCGTTGAATAATGTGCGAATGATAAGCGCACGTGCTATATGCGCAACCCTAATTACTGTGAAACCATAATTTTATTTCGTTACGAGTATTTCCAATTTGATTGTCAAACAAATACATATACATACATACGACATAATTAGGTTCACATACACATAAGTATTTATGTATGCACATACATATGTTATTCTCCACTCATGAGATATGAAATATTAAATTTGCATGCAATTTCGACACTAAACTAATTACCACGCCCGCACACATTACACTTCCGTTAAAAGCCCAAAATGTCAATAGCAGCGGTTATAGTATATGGAGCCGTATGTACATACATGCATATATGTATAAATTTGTAAAATATACAATATTATTTCAAGAGAAAACCAGCATTTAATGCCTCAAAAGTTTGGAAGGATTAAAATAGGCGTTTTGCTGCATACGCTTTGGTTGAGGCAAGGTCACAGAGGTTCACGCCACTGTCGGCTGGCATATTTCTAACCTAAATAATTATTTTGGTAGTTGCAAATATAATTGATTACCCTTTTTAGATGTGTGTCGTAATACTAGCAGAGAACTGATGAGGAAATTAATGATTTTGTGTAGGCGTTCGAGTGCTTTCACGCACGTCATTCATGTTGAGCTCGAATGACGAGAAAATACTAAATTGTAGATACACAGAGAGAAAGCCATTTCCTTAGGCAACTTTTGTATGGCTTTGCTTATTAAAGATGCAACATATTTTCACATTAGGCTATTAAATTTCAAAGATAGTTGATGAATTAGGAAAACTTTAAACCATTTTATATTGCAATTAGAATTAGTGAGGGTGAGAGTTTTAGGGGAACCTGGAAAACCCAAGGCATAGTTGCTTATTGTACTTAAGGCCTACAGAGAGGATTAAAGGGCTATGGAAAAAACTTTTGAGCATTGGCAATAAATCCCAGAATGTAATTCGTCCATCCAAAACCGACTGAGTTTCGCTACCACCCTGTTTGACCACTTCGGGAAACTCTTGGTCGTTTTGCAAGTGAAAGTACTGCACCAAAGCTATGGTTTGCAAAGGCTGTCATGAACCTTATTCTTGAGATTCCTGATATACCTCACAGTTTTTTCGATGTACGATTATCCCTGATCCACACCTCTGTTCCATGAAAGTATCGCATTGCTAAAGGTTTCCGATATTTTTAAGCGCTAGATTTATCTTCAGCTTCGTTTCAATGCCAGCTTTCTTCTGCATTTAACTCTGAAGACTTTCGTTCCCGATTGGCCCGTACAATTTTCTAGTACCTACGGTTATTTTGATGGTATTAACAGCAAGACCCTGGCTCCTTCGTATCTTTCCACAGATCTTCCTGACGCTACTGTTCGGAGACAGATGTCCATTTTCATTTTCTTATATTGAACTCCTTAAATAGGCACAGTGTTCCTCTGGACTGGATTTTACAAGTTTTTATTTGAGGGATCCACAAAGGTGTCGTAAGTGTCGTATTGTTGTATGTCGTAAATTTTAAAAACTTAAATAAATGTTTAAAGAACTTGAAACGACAACCACTAACACTACAAAAATTCATAATATGATTTTGATGGTACTTTGCGAACCCCCTTATATATATTTTTAAGGCATTTCAAATTTACGACCAACAACATTACGACACTTACGACTCCGTTGTGAATACCCCAATTGGATTTTTTCGCATTCAATGCATTCTTCATGGAACTACTGCATTAAAAAAAGGTTATCTACTTTCAAGTTAACATCTGAGTGACATTTATTTTAGCCCAAATGGGGATTTCAAAACGCGTTAGAGAAAATCTAAAGCATTTTTTTCGTATTTATTTACTACGGCTATAGAATTTCCAACAATCTCGCACACTTAACGCAGCTGTTGCCATTTTAAGAGCCATTGCTCCACTACTTGCACCCGAAGAACTACACCGCCGGCCAGCCTGCATCAGTGTTGCCAGAAAAATTTTGTTAGAAATCTTTCAAATGACTATAAAACATTCAAAAAACCATAAAAGGATTTATAATACTGGAAAAAAATCTTTTTTCTTTAAAAATATATTTATAGAAGATTTTATAACAAAAAAAACTTCAGTTTTTGTTTTTAATTTTATTTGTTATACAAACCCGTAACACACTCAATTAGAAAGCAAAAATAGCAAGTACATGAATTCATGAATAGTTTTACTCGACTAGTTCTCAAAACATGCAACTTGTATTTTTATAACTACATATATAGGAATGTATACGTTTTAATTTAAGTCTTGTAAATTGCGTTTTTAAAGTTTTTTAATAATTCTTTGCTCTAGTTTAAATCTTTGTAAATTTTTAAATCCGTTGTATAAAGATTACCACTTAAGATTTTTCTGATGATTTATGAAAAATATCTTCATTTTGAAGACAAATCTGCACTTCTGGCAACACTGCTCAGCGTACATTTAATTATTGCTACTTCGCACTTTTGCACTTTTTTTGACGTTGTTTCCGCTTCCAACATAAATTTATGAATATGCTTGCAACAACAACAACACCAGCATTGAATGAAATGGTAGGTGGAAGTGTCAGAGGGAACGGATATAATTTTAAAACTTTATGACTACATGAGAGTGCTTATGCCGGTGAAAGCGTGCGTGTGCTCATGTGTGAGTGTGTCCAGAGGGGGAGGGAGGCTTTGGGAAAATTGTCGTAATTTCTGCTTGAGTTGAGTGCCATTTGCATTGTAACTGTATGAAGTGCTATTTGTTGTTTCATTATTATTTTTTTTCGCCCGTATTTATATTGCGCAGCCGGAAAAGTTTGCTGAGGTGGAAAATTTCGGTACGTTGCAAAATATTTTTGCTGAAATGACTTTAAGCATTACACTACTACAAGTGGACTGATGAAAAAATTTGTATATCAATAAATGCTTATTTGTGGATGTGGTGTAATTTAAACATTTGGTAAATGGAAAAAAAAACAGAAAATCGAAACCGTAATTAATTCAAGCAGATAAAGTAAAATAAAGCTTTTATTCAGCATATCAGCCATAAATGTAAGCATTTTAGGAAGATTATTATTTGTTTTATTTATATTGCTTATTGGTAATTTATTTATTTAATTTTTTTTAATTATCGCAGCCATTTTATTCACTATGTTTGCGTTTCGCATTAAACTCGCTTACTGGTTACCCAGTTGGCTGGCACCTGAATGGTATTTTACAGGCAATTATCAACATATTACAGGCCCAATTAAGCATGCCACATTGTATGAAAATGAGATGGAATAAATACTTTCCATACAAATACACGTATTATTGGACACATATA
>NW_016177804.1:0-8250 GCF_001687245.7 Rhagoletis zephyria | reverse complement strand
AGAACAATCCTAGAGGGTGAGAGCATAAAAATTCCGACTTTACTTTTTCCCACATGCGTTTTTGGACCACCCTAATGTATGTACATACATATGTATGTGTGTATGTATGACATTCTTTTTGCAATGATGTATGTACACATATACTACAGCGTGGGAGTCTAACACCAATATATTTATTGCGGAAAAAAATTTGTTTTTGGAAATATTTAAGAAAACAAAAGAAAATGTTTACTATTTATTGCCAAAATGCCAAACAAAATATGTAGCTTGAAATTGTGTCAAGTTGCGGCGAATGACGAGGTCACTGCTGCGGTAAACAAAACGCAAAATTTGGCGAATGTTAGACGCGCATACATATAAAGCGATTAAAGCCTTGAATGCAACATTGTACATAAATATTTTACAGCGTAATAGAGAAACAAAGATAAATAATACAAATTTATTGTGCGCCTTATTAGTTTGACTGATTTTACGGTAGGCCTCAGTGAATGTTTTTTTGAGAGTACAAAATTTAGGTCGAGCAGAAGAACGTCCATCGTAAGAGCCGAGCGTTGAACTTAGGTTAACGTGATTCGTAAATACAATATGGATAACGATNGGTCCATCGTAAGCGTTGAACTTAGGTTAACGTGATTCGTAAATACAATATGGATAACGATAATGATCAAAATTTGTTTCTTTAACGTTACATTCGCACGTAAATATACTTGTGTTTATATTTCTGAAAAGTTGTGTAAAAAACGAAAATTTTTAATTTCTTTATTGATAATAAAGCTCAAAGGCTACATTTTATTTTACAAACACTTGCAACCTATCTTTTGTTTTTTTTAAGATTAATCTGGTTTTAAGTGGTAAGTCAGAACTTGGCGAATTTTTCAAAGTTAAAAATATATTATAAACCGAAATATGCGGCATTTACATGCGNCATTTATTTATTGATAGTAAAGCTCAAAAACAAACACTTGCAACCTATCTTTTGTTTTTTTTAAGATTAATCTGGTTTTAAGTGGTAAGTCAGAACTTGGCGAATTTTTCAAAGTTAAAAATATATTATAAACCGAAATATGCGGCATTTACATGCGAGGCACAAGAGAAATGAACGCGCACCGCATACAATGGATGTCAATCGGCACTTGTTTCTAGATGCTTTAAGATGTATGTATATTAACAAACTATATCAAGAGTTGGCGGGTGAGTCAAATTTTTCTTCAATCGTTCCTCTTTCCCAAAATTGTTGCCATATATAAAAACAGATAAATATCTATAAATATATGAAATTCTATAACTCTTATCGATAAAAATATATAAATGTTATCGATAAAACCTATAAATGTTCTCGATAAATCTATAAATGGTATCGATAAAATCTATAAGTGTTATCGATAAAATCTATAAATGATATCGTTTACATCTATAAATGTTATCGACAATACCTATAAATTTCTCGATAAATCTATAAATAGTAGCGAAAAAATGTATAAATGTTATCGATAAAATCTATAAATGTTATGAAAAATATCTATATATGTTATCGATAAAACCTATAAATTCTAACGATGAATTGTATAATTTTATCGTTAAGATCTATAGATATCTTATTACATTAAACGAGCAATTCTTGTATATATATATANAAATCTATAAACGTTACCGATAAAATCTATAACTCTTATCGATGAAAATCTATAAACACTACCGATAAAATCTATAAATGTTATCGATAAAATCTATACATGTTATCGATAAAATCTATAAATGTTATGAAAAATATCTATATATGTTATCGATAAAACCTATAAATTCTAACGATGAATTGTATAATTTTATCGATAAGATCTATAGATATCTTATTACATTAAACGAGCAATTCTTGTATATATGTATATATATGCATAGAGTTCTCAGAAACGGCTCTAACGATTTTGATGAAATTTTGTACACCGATAATGTTTTGGATTTTAAGGTTATCTGAATAGGCATTATCTCCGAGAAGACTCGTATAAGGTTGCCACCTATTCGAAATTAGTTACAAATTAATTAAAACATCATAATATCGGTATCAAATGGAAGGTATTTGAAAGATACCTGATTCAAAAATATTTTTAATAGGGTTACCACCCATTTTGAATCGCATATTTATTTAATTTTTTGTTTAGGAAAAAAAAGGCAAAATATTACTAGATATTCATGGGTACCAAGAGAAGGTTCTTAAACAATGCTTTACCTATATACAAAATGTTATCTCTTAGGATAATAGTGTAAGGTTGCCACTTCTTTTCGATTCTACACAATTTATCTAAAACATCGCAATATGGATATCCAATGAAAGGTATTGTTAAGAGCTTTGGTCAGAAAATATTTTCCATCAGGGTTGCCACGTTTCTATGCAATACAACTTTTTATTTTGTTAATTTTAATCAAAATTTTTTTATGGATACACAGTGCATAGACGCTCAAGATATGTACCTTTCATTCCAGCGTATTTCGGAATAGGGTTGCCACTTAAATTTTGGAGTAAAAAATTTACTTAATAGTAATCGAAGTCCTACTTTTTTTTGTTTATTTCCAAAATATTTTTTTAAAGCTATCCAAATCTTGAAAACTTTAAAAAGTATATGCACTCCGGGCATAGCTCGGTCAACCTGGTACTTACATATAGATAAAAATCCGTAAATGTTATCGATAAAAATGTATAAACAAGTTTTGCGAAAAAGCAATATTTAAAAATAGCTTTGACAACAAATAAAACTATCGATAATATATCGATAGCCTCATAAAAGGCATCGATCACAACGTAAACGAGCTTTTGCAACATTTAATCGGCGTGAGTTTGAGTTCATGAAAAAATAGAAATATATTTAGGAAACTCTGTTCTAGGGTAGCCTATTCTAAAGTCTCAGCAGTTGAATGAGCTATGCCGAGCAGCATTACAAATTATGTGGAATGCTTTATTAAAAACAAAACAAAAAAAAATATCTTAAAAATTAGACCAAATGGTTCTTTTCAAAAAGACGATTTTTTCTTTCTATCAAAATCAGCCTATTTTAGCCTATTTTGAGNTGCATAGCTCGGCCAACCTGGTACTTACATATAGATAAAAATCCGTAAATGTTATCGATAAAAATGTATAAACAAGTTTTGCGAAAAAGCAATATTTAAAAAATAGCTTTGACAAAAAATTAAACTATCGATAATATATCGATAGCCTCATAAAAAGCATCGATCACAACGTAAACGAGCTTTTGCAACATTTAATCGGCGTGAGTTTGAGTTCATGAAAAAATAGAAATATATTTAGGAAACTCTGTTCTAGGGTAGCCTATTCTAAAGTCTCAGCAGTTGAATGAGCTATGCCGAGCAGCATTACAAATTGTGTGGAATGCTTTATTAAAAACAAAAAACAAAATATCTTAAAAATTAGACCAAATGGTTCTTTTCAAAAAGACGATTTTTTCTTTCTATCAAAATCAGCCTATTTTAGCCTATTTTGAGCAAAAACAGCAGCTATTACCTTTGAGAAACGTGACAATGATGCTGGTTCGTGCTGCTACTATTTACTTACTTATTCAAAAAACAAAAATGAATCGCAACAACAACCGATTCCAAAGTTCAAATTAACAATCAAGTGTAGTGTTATAAACTAAACAATCCTTACTTATGAAGGAGCTCATAAAGCAATGCTTGAAACTACATATTTTCATAACAGCCGACAAGCACAGTAACAACAATAATAACAAGAACGATACAAGCCTAAACCGACACAGCGGAAGATGTACATACAAACCACTTGTCGCTGTCATCACCGCCATCATTGGACGATTAGCTGAGTTGAGCGCGTGAGTGTTGCTGCCGGTGTTGATGGCGGTGCAGCTGTCAAACAGCAATAAACGCGGCTAGAATATTAAATTGTCCGTTTACGCCATATCATCAACATTCTTCTCAACAGACATTATCAATAATTTTATTTCATAAACAACTAAACAATCGCCCGCATTCGACGCGATAATGGCGCATAGCATCGCAGCAAAATAAATTGAACCGCTAACTGACTTAACTACTCATCATTAACAAAATATTTCGTTGTGCCGTTGTGGCATCAATCAATTTTGTATGCGAAACGCGTATGAGACAGCTAACGGGTGATTTTTTTGAGGTTAGGATTTTCATGCATTAGTATTTGACAGATCACGTGGGATTTCAGACATGGTGTCAAAGAGAAAGATGCTCAGTATGCTTTGAAATTTCATCATGAATAGACTTACTAACGAGCAACGCTTGCAAATCATTGAATTTTATTACCAAAATCAGTGTTCGGTTCGNTCATCACCGCCATCATTGGACGATTAGCTGAGTTGAGCGCGTGAGTGTTGCTGCCGGTGTTGATGGCGGTGCAGCTGTCAAACAGCAATAAACGCGGCTAGAATATTAAATTGTCCGTTTACGCCATATCATCAACATTCTTCTCAACAGACATTATCAATAATTTTAGTTCATAAACAACTAAACAATCGCCCGCATTCGACGCGATAATGGCGCATAGCATCGCAGCAAAATAAATTGAACCGCTAACTGACTTAACTACTCATCATTTACAAAATATTTCGTTGTGCCGTTGTGGCATCAATCAATTTTGTATGCGAAACGCGTATGAGACAGCTAGTTAGCGCTGCCCGACTCTGTAAGTGTATATATGTATATATATAGCCCCGGAGCAGAAACGCGTGCCCGTGCGATTTAAAGATCAAGTTCAATGAAACGCAGACAACTGCAGCGCAAGCAGCAACTACAAAAAATATTAAAATATTTAAAATGAAAACATAAAGTAATTGCACACATTCGAGTATAAAAACTGAAAACAAAACCCAAATTTATTTTAAATACAAAAGCAATTCGACAGCAAAAATAAGAAAGCAAAAAAGCAATGGGTATGCGAAAATTATATTTAAAATAGCAACAAAAAAGAATGAATTAAATTTAAAATAGCGATGACAAAATTCAGCAGCGCGCTATTGTTGCTGCTTTCGGCTCTTTTGTTGTTGTAGACAATGCAAAATACGATTTGGTATAAAGAAGTATGTAAATACATATAAAATTTAGCAAATCAACAAAATGCGCAAAAAAAAAGAACTGGCTCGCATGAGAAATGGCTTATATTTTGTTTATTTTATTTATTGAGCTGTTGGTTTTAATACATAACAAAAGGGAGCTGAAGAAAAAAACGAGAGTTTAAGAGTGTATTGCGTAGGCAGCGCAGTACTGAAGAGTACGTTGGCGGAGTGAAGCCTAAGAAGGAGGTGATTTCATATAAACACTTTCGGTAATAGAAGGGAAATGACGTTCTTACTTTAGAAAACAAAATCTTTTTAGATTTTCAAACTATATAAAAAAAATGTACTATGGATCAAATTATATTTATAAGCAACTTCGAAGCAATGTAATTAAATATTATTAAAAATGAACTGATAATAATTTAATTAAAATATGTGTTTACTTTTCGTAAGGTTTTAATATTAACTTCAACGAAAACATATTGAAAGCAAAATTAAAAAAGAAGAAATAAAAAAAACAATATATTTTTAATTACTTTTTTATAATTTGAGTATATTTTTTATTTTTAATAATTTTTTATAAAAAGAATTGAAACTTTTTAAAAAAACTTTAAAAGGGTTTTTCTAGATTTGCATAACAATTAAACGGCCCCTTTTTCAGTAAAAAAAAAATTACAACTGTTGGTAGTAGCGATTTAAAGATATTAATTAGTAAACTTACGCACTGGCGTGACGTTATAAAAAAACAGAAGTGGATTTTGACTTCGATTACAAAATTGCAAAACTCTGAGAATTGGGCAAGACTATTTGTATAAAAGCTTTTGTGGTAATATTGGAAATGTTTAAGGTTAATTTTTCAAGTTTTAAAATGCAAAAATCTTTTCTGCTTTATGTTCAAACAGCTGAATTATCTGCCGTGACGTTACCTGGCGTTACATTACTAAAATTTCCTAAACATGCCAAATGTGAATCAAATCAGAACATAAATAATTACAGTTTTTCATAATATCTCAACCCTGGCGCCACCAAAGGAGACCATTTTTGGCAAAAATGTTGCTACTTACATAACCAGCCAGATCGGCCATTAAACATTTATTTTTTTCGCGGTAGACTTTTCGCTGGAATCGCCCATACTATGTAGTTTTTTTTTAATTTTCAATCTCCGCTTTTTTTAGTTTTATTACTTTTAAATTTTTTTTAACTATTTCTATTTTTTTATAAACATTTTATTTTTATTTTTTACAAACTTTTTTATTTTTTCATTTTTTTACTTTTCACTTATGTTTTTTGTTTTATTTTTTACTTTTTAATTTTGGAATTTATCATTTTATTTACTCTTACTATTTTCATCAATTCATAATTTAAATTTTGTTGTGCTTTTTAAAATAAAAAATTTACGAAAATAGGATTAAACACATCACGCGGTTGTTACAAGTAGTAGCGATAAAAAAATATTGAAACATGAAAAAATTATATTCAATAAAAAAAACCCATTTTGAAATCCTATCAAATAACTCAAAAACTTAGATTTTTTAACCACCAAAGTTTTACCCAAGTCCAAATTAAACAAAACAAAAAAATTTCTTTAAAATATCCACAGAAAAATGTTTCTCTTAAGATTCGACCCTCAAATATTCCACTAATAAAAAAACCGTTATTTAAATAAGTACTAGAAGTAATCCATAAATTTTCGGAAATGAAAACAGAATCTGAAAAGTGTGTAAATAATTTTCAGAAACATAAATTTCGGAATAGTCATACCGCTACGCCCAAACAAATCATTGAGGAACTTAATAATTTGGCAATAAATTTTCGAAAATAAAGATTTCGGAGTCAAATCAAGTCGAAAATCTAAAAACATAAATTGTAAAAAATCATATTTTTGAAACCCTAAAATAGCCAATAATTTTTAAAAATAAAATTGTTTGATTTTTTCGAGGTCAAAACTTAAAGTATCCAATTATAAATAAATAAATAAGTATACAAGGTACAAAATAGAGCGCGGATTTTTATGCCAAAAAATATGCCCAAAAATATGTATCAAAATATATAAGTACTATAAGTCACGGCTTCGGAGCAAAGGTTTTGTTTTCATCACTCCACTCTAGCTTCGCTCCGTTATTTTATTTCGCTCCGAGCTCCGCTCTTGCTCCATTCCCGCTCACAATACCCTGACCGCCAAAAAAAACGTAGGCGAAATTTTTTTTGAAAATTTTCTGTTTGATGCAGAAATGCATCTAGAAAAATTAAAAAAAAATGCCAAGTTAATTAAATAGAATGGAAATTTTCAGGGGCGAAAAATTATAGTTTGAGTAAATTTATTAACTGATTTTTTTTTTTTAAATTTTTATGGAAAAACGACAATATAAATATTTCAAAATAAATCGTTACTAGGCCAGGAAATAACAAAAACAAAATATTGAAAATTTTTCTAAGGAGCAAATGAATTTATTCAGCTCTTTGCTCCAGCTCTAATCCTTTGGTCCGTAGCTCCGTTTTCCTTTGCTCTGCTCCGCTCCGATGCCCTGCTATAAGCTAAGTGCATGCGAGTCTATAAATTTTGCTTATATGTATGTTGATATGATAGTACATATTTTTCGGCTTATTTTTTAACATACAAATCCGAGCTAAAACAATAAACAAACAAAAACATACCGAAAGAATAGCTGCGTTTGATCCGATGGCGTCTCATGCATATGTTGCACATTCAGCGTCTGTGGTCGCATATGGGCGGCTGTCATGAGCGCCGAGGTGCTGCTGCTGCGGAAGGTAGTTGTAACGGTCATGGTTGTATTTTTGTTATTCTTATTGCTATTATTGTTAATGGCGGTGTTGTTGTGGAGGTGCGGTACAGGACAGACGCAGCGCAGCTGCAGAGTTCTCTGTTTCCCCTCCTCCTCCTCCGGCTCTTCGTCCTCCTCATCAGCATCAGTGTCCTCATCATCATCATTTTCATCGCCGCTTGTGATGCGTTCCAAACGCTGATTAGTCGCCACCAATTCACCATTTATTTTAACTTTTTCTGCCGCCTTCTTGGCATCAATAACGCCTTCTTCACCATCAGGAGCAGCAGCAGCAGCAGCAGCAGCAGCACCACCACCCACACATTGTGGCAAATGCAATGCCTTCAAGGCTGAATTGAATAGCTGCTCAACATTATTGCTCAAATTGTAACTCTTAGCGCTGCCACCTGCCTTATTTT
>NW_016177803.1:0-8251 GCF_001687245.7 Rhagoletis zephyria | reverse complement strand
TACATCCCATTTAAAAAATTTTTGAAAATTAAAAAAATAAACATAGGGGTGACATTTTTTTGTTGACTGTGCTGCGCATTTTCTTNACAGTTTTCCTTTTGTTTGTTTAATGTTCAGTAACTTTTCATAAAAATATAGCATATTCTATATCTACATCCCATTTAAAAAATTTTTGAAAATTAAAAAAATAAACATAGGGGTGACATTTTTTTGTTGACTGTGCTGCGCATTTTCTTATATATAAAAATTTTGTCAGCATACTTTGTATGGTAGAAAATCAAAAAAAGGGTGCGCTATTCAAATGACGAGGAATGTTTATATGTAGTATATTTTTGTTATTTTTATACTGCGCAATTATATGTAAGTAAATTTTTTGAAAAATTGTTCTGCATTTTAAAAATATATTTATGGTCACCGTTGTTATATGGAAGAAAATGCGCAACACCCTCCACAAAAAAAATTCTAAAAAATCAACGGTAATTTTTAGCGACTTGAAACTTGCACTTTATTATACTAAAATTGAATGGGCTACAAAACTGCATACCCGAAAATTTTCTAAATATCCTAATTAAAATTTTTGAAATTTTGATGGCAATTTTTTGAAGTTTGATTAATTTTTTTGCAATTTGTGCAAGCTTTGCAACTCTTGTTATTGTGGTTTCTGAAATAGATTGAAATATATTTTAAATGAAAATTATTAAAAATAAATAAATAAACATAATTTGCAAGCAATATCGTTTTGAATTTCGTTGCTAATTAGTTGCACGCATCTGTATGTACATGTCTTTGCCACAGATTCGGAATCGGCGGACAAAAATATACAACTTTTGTCAGAAACTTTTTTCTGGAATAGACTTCCGGTTAAAACAATGCCCTTCCGGTTAAAACAATTTCCTTCCGGTCTGTTTAACCCACTTACGGTCGAAACCGTAAATCGGTAATTCGGCCAAAAGATAGAGCACCGTCTTAGTAATTATTATTTTCTTTTCGAGGGCCATTCAGGACCGTTTTCACCAACTCTGGTTTACACTAAACCCCAGTCAAACACCATTGCCGATGTTACCGACACAATGTTATATGTATTTCAAACAAAAGTTACGTATCTTTATCCTCAGAATCTGAATCAGTAGTAAAAACATGTACATGTGTCTATTGGGTTTTTCAAAAAATTAACACTTCCCTTTATTTCCCTCCAGAGGGGGTGGACGGGTGGTATATGAAAGAAAAAATGAGTTTAACGTGTGTACTCCAAAGTACTCAGTACTCACGAAAAAACTAGAAAATGCTCAGAACTTAAAAGAACTAGAAAGTACTCAGTACTAAAAAATGTTCTGTTCCAATCATCACTTTGATACATGTACTCAGGATCGATTCAAGGAACTCAGTATTAAGTGTCGAATATAGGGTTGCCATATTTTTTTGCTCGAAATCAGTACCCATAGACTTTTTCATGCTGTAAAAATCAGTACTTTTCAGTACACTTTTATTCAAAGCATAATTATGAATGGAAGTCACAGAAATACTTTGAAACACCAGAGAACTTCCCAGCCAGCAAAACNTCAGTACACTTTTATTCAAAGCATAATTATGAATGGAAGTCACAGAAATATTTTGAAACACCAGAGAACTTCCCAGCCAGCAAAATATCCGGAAACCTATCCGAAAATGGAAACAATTTCGTATAAAAACCTGATGTTTCATCCGTTTTCCGATTCCGATTTCGGAAGTTTTTCAGATCAGTTTTCCCACTAAAGTGTTCATCCGAAACGTATGTGCAGAAAACTATCGAAAATGGTTGGAAAAGGGATGCGCTTTCGGCTGTTTTCCTGAAATTTGTCTGAGTCAATTTTTCGTTGAAAACGATTTCATTATGAACTTCGCAGAAACTTTTTCATAGTTACAGGAAACCAAACAAAAAACAAATTTAAGATTTAGCAATTATTTTAATTTGAATAAATAACTATAATGTGTTGCTTCTGACGGAATTCGAAGCTTGGAAAGCTAACAAATAGTAGCACATTTCTTTGCACACTCAGCTACTGGCGAATACGTATACATACGGTGACCATAAATATGGATTCAAAATGAAGGACAATTTTTCAAAAATATGCCTACATATATTTACGTAGTATAAAAATATCAAAAGAGTATTTATGATTCTAAATTCTTAATACATTTTAAACTTTAAAAACGAATCACGTTTTCTTCATCGATATTAATCTTTTTTTACATGAATATTTATAAAAGTATAGTAAAACATATTATAATTACAATAGCTTACACGAAAAGTGAAAATCTTTAAAAGATTATTTTATAGGCAAATTTTGAGTCGTTCAAAACGAAAACAATACAATTTTTTTTGTTTTTTGTACTTTTCGCAGTTATTTGTCAAAAATCGACGTCATGAATCGACGTAAACGACGAGTTACAAAGGTATTTATGTGCCCTTTACACACGGTGGGCAGGAAGCGAACATAGGTTGCAATGAAAATGTCGACAAAATCTGAAAGCTGGGTTGTATTTGTTGATATCTCAAGGTTAAGAATCCGCTTAAATTGAAATCCTAGCTGCTCCTGTTTTAAAGATATCCACATTTTATATACTTCTGATAGGATATATTTGCAAAAGAGGAAGGCGTACTTCTCGATAATTAGAGCATATTTATACGAAAAGAAATCTCATACAAATCTGTTCCCCTTTTTTAACTCACTAAAACGGATCAAATCAATGCGAAACATTTTCATTTTTTCCTACCGAAAGAATAATTGATCGAGATTTATTGGGCGCTACCGGTATACAACTTAGATAAAACACCACAATTACCTTTTTCTGTAGCGTGAACTTTCTCATTACAAACACTTTCAATATCGCAATATATGTATGTATGTATACAATATTGTATGCTATATAATACGGTAGTAATTTTTTATTAAAGGTTTGTTGCTATAAGCAAGTAGCGCAGGCAAGTCGCACTGCGCTTGTGCAAGAAATAAAAATGCTCTAACTTAGGCCAACGGTACTCCTCATAATAAGTAAATAAATTCAAAGCTTGTATGAGATTTATTTTGGTATTTATGTACTCTTCTGTCAGGAAATAATAACTATTGTACATCCAGAACACAAATGCGATCATAAAGAAAATCGCATGTCCCGGTGTCCCGGTCCAACCTTTCTTGTCTTCTATTTTTTGCACGCTTGCAAGTTTTAAAAAACAGGGCGCTCTCTCGCTCTGAGGAGTTATATTTTTTAAGAGAACTCCGAGCGCTAGCGTTATCTATATTCTCCTCACATGTTCGGCTCACTCATGAATTTGCATGTGGCGTATTTTTAAAATAGTTTAATGTAGTATGAAGTAACTAGTCAGCAGTCCAACAAATTGTCTGCAGTCCCATCTGCTATAAGTGGTTGCAGATCGAAGAGTGCCAATTGGTCACATGCCTCATTACTAGGTACTCCCGAGTGGCCTGGCACCCAAAGTAAAGCAAGCTTGTTATGTTTACCAACATAATTTAGTCGAGACTTGCTTTGCCGAACTAGTTTGGAAGTTCTTAGATAGAGGGATAGCCAATGCTTTAAGTACACAACTTGGCTGTCACTGCCTACACGTAAACTCCTTCCCCTCCACCTATTTTCTACCACGAGTCCATGGCTTTGAGGATTTCAACTACCTCAACCTGGAAAACCGAAGCATATTCCCGAAGAGAAAAGTAAAGCTTATCCCTATTAACTTCGAAAAAGACCCCACATCAGTTTTGGCGCCATCAGTGAAGATTCGGCAATTTGTGAGTCTGGGCTCAGTGACGTACTATCTAGTGGCCTTGAGAAGCCAAGAGTGCTCAAATCTCTACCTCGCCCCACTCAGTGTTATACCAACATCCGTTTCTTTTTAGTCTGCAGTTGGCCTTTAAGGCTTCCTCACGTATTAAGACACAAAGTGACGGTAAGTGCAGCAGTGCGTTGCGAGCACTATACACCACTCAAAGAAATGTAAGTTAAATAAAGTTGGTTCTTTACTATCGAAACCAGATAAATTTCATGGATCTCCACTTACAACTCGTGACCCCCATAGTTTTTCACGCCGACGTAGACTCTCGTCGAGTTTCCCGTGGACTCCTGGGGGTCCACCTGGACCACTTTGGGAATTACTCATGTCGATACTCGTATGTATCTTTTGTAGCAGCCATTTTCAGATGCATGATTTTCGTAATCTTTCCACGTACATGTTATGTATCGAACGCTTCCATTAAGTTTTTAATTTTTGCACGTTCCTGTGGCAGAGGCCGCTTGGTGCGACAGTCGGGTCTACCTAATTGGAACGACCCATATCTATATCTGCCACTCCAGCAGATTCCCCAAAAACTCTTTGCGGAAATTATATACTGTTTCAACAACAACAATAAGACTTAGTAGACGGTCATTTATATCCTGACAATAAAAAGGAGGATTGCTTATAATTTTACTGATAGTATTTTTCAACAATTTACTAATGCAGTAAATTCTTCTAATTGCAGAGCCGTCGAACGATTGGTAAATTCAGACACCGAAATACCATCAGAGGCGAATAAACAACTCATAACTTTGGCCGTAGAGGAGTTGACACGCTCAGCTGAGCACCAACCACACATCCAAGAGCATGCACTCTCCATTTTAGTGGCCATTGGCCGGAAAGAATGCAACGCGGTAATGGAAGCATTAATGGCACACACAAAAGAAGGTGCGGTGGCACATTTCATGGTCATGCATTGCTTAGGAGCTATGGCAACGGCGAATGTTCCGGACGTTGTACCTTTCATTAAGCCCATACTCGCAACCATACTGCCGAATCTGGGTGGCATCAAACACGATCACATCAAGCAGGCTCATGCATATGGTAGATCCTTCGAATCACTTTTAGTAGATTGTATACAGATGAATCTAATTTCTCTTTACAATTGCAGCTATTGGACACTTTAGTGAAGCTCTACTGGAGCAATCATCAGCACATGGCGCAGCAGCTGTCGTCTCAACCGCAACTAGCCCCATTAATGGCGAAATGGAGTCCGCTTCGGACGCACCAACGCAAAATGCAGACGGCAAAGGCGATTGTGCTACCGAAATTTCTGTTGCTTACGATGTGCTTTTCAATCAATGGCTGCATTCGCGTGAACCCAAAGTATGTGTCGAAATACTGCAAGCGCTTTCTTCAATGTACCCACTGCTGCCTGTCGATAAGATACAAGACCAGTCTCCGCGTTTAATGCCACAAATATTGGCCTTATACCGCCGCTCCATCGAGCGAAACTCAGTGACACAATTCCTCTCGTCGGTATTGAAAACAAACATAGCACTGCAGCCGTCAGTGCTAGATGCGGTAGCCGATCAATTGATTTCAAATCTCTTCGATTTGGTGTGCGTATTCCCAGACTATGAAAAGCCACAGACTGTAAAGGGGCATTATGAAGTGTTACGTTGTTTTCATCTGCTGTCAGGCATTTATGACTTAAATTATTACGAGTTGGGTTGGTGCTCTTTCATATGCGATTTTTTTTTAAATGTAGCACGTTTTGCATAAGCAATAGTTGATGATTAATATAAGTATGTACCTAAATACGTTAAAATAACATGCACAGAGTTTTACAATTATAGCAACAGCCAGAAGTTTTGAAACAAGCTCACAGCAATGAAACAAATGACTGATATTTTAATGTTACCTTGTATTTATTTTTTTTTTTCGTGAAACCTAGATTACTTATAAGTACCGTGCCGTACAAAATTATTGGCTCGGAGACACTCTCATCTGATCACAATTTCTAATCAGATCTTTTAGAAAAATGTTTAAAATGTAGCTTTTGAGCCAATTAGTAAAGTGCAAGTCTGAAGTTACCAGAAAATTTCGTTGATTTTTTGCAATTATTTATTTTTTGCTGACAGTGTCTTCCACATACAAAAAAATGTCGAACATAGTTTGTATGGAAGAAACTCTCAGTAAAAACAATACCAAATATATTGCCTCGTTCAAAGCCATGAGCAAAATCGTGAATACATGGTTTTCCGCAAAACAAGCGGATCTTAGTAATTTTGATAAAAATCTTAACGAACTCCGCACAGCTTTGAAAAGTACTGGAATTTCTCAAACTGTCAAAATCCATTTTATCCTTAAAAATTTAAAGCAATCTATTTCATTCTTGAATAACGATGGTTTAGGATTATGGTCCGAGCAGGCCGGGAAGTCAGTTCATAGGGAATTCATTAAATTCTGGGATAGATTCAAAATAAATATGATTGATAAACCAACTTTTGTGAGTCGCCTGAAGAAAACTGTAATGACATTTTCATTCCAGCATATATGGTAAGCCAACAAAAAAAAATAAAAGGAAACAAAAAACAAATATAAAAAATAAAGCAAGAAAAAAATATAAAAAAATAAAACCAAAAAAAGAACAAAGAGGTGCAAAGTAAGTTGCCTCTACGTGGTGCGCCATGGAAACGATTGAAACCGGCTAAAAACTTACATAAACTTATATTTTCACATAATATATATACACACATTTACTCACACATACATTGTTGAATATTTAATGCACAAGGATGTTTTTCTCTTTCGCAAAAGTCGGTCCTATCATAACTATGTAAAATGTGGATATCTTTAAAACAGGAGCAGCTAGGATTTCAATTCAAAGGGATTCTTAACCTAAAAATATCAACAAATACAACCCTGCTTTCAGTTTTTGTCGACATTTTTATGCAACCTATCTTTGCTTCCTGCCCACCGTGTACAAAGATATATAATTTGTGCAGATTGCACTTCATTGCATTTACATTTATAATCCGATTTTCATTATCTCTGGCTCAAAATTTACTGTAATGATATATCTTCTTTATCGAATTTTTAAACGAATGAAAAAATAATCAAATAAAACTGCGCATTTTGATTGAAAATCTCACTTTTTTCGACTTTGACGACAAAATGCAAATGGTCGCCTGTAGCACTAATAATTTTCATTGAAGTCGCCACAAGTTATATATTTTGGTAAGAGGAACATCAATACCCTTCGAGATGTAAGTCGCTTACGTTGATTGGGAGATTTTTTCATGAGATATTGAAGAAAAGCTACGAAAAGTACCAAGAAACACTTTTTTGAAAAAATCCATCCATTGTCCGATAATTTTAAAATTACGGATAAAATGCGGGACAAATGCAGGACACTTGGAAAAAAGCAGTACATTTTCAGGTTTTTCAGGTTTGGAAAACTACGCAGGACCGACCATTGAAAAACAGTACGGTCCTGCAAAAAACAGAACGGATGGTCACCGTACGTATACATGTTTTCAAATGCTCAGGTTGAACAAATATTTTAAAATTATTGTTGCGAAATAAGATGATGACATTTTTCGGATACGAAAAATGAACAAATATGGAAATCGTTTTCTGAACGTTTCCGCATACGAAAAATTTACGAAAACTGCACTGTCAGCAAAAAGTACGTTTCTCTGCTGGCTGGGTTGTTTTTAATAATATTTTGCTATCCATATAAATAAAATGTAAATAGTTCATAAAAAATAAAAATGTTATTCGTTTTAACACACATTAAATGTAGTATAAACAAGTAAAAAAGTCTAAGTTCGGGCGAAGCCCACCATTAAATATTCGGCGCACGTATTAAATATAGTTTTTCACCTTTCTAAAAACTACCGTTCCATGGTAAGCATACCGGTTTTACCCCTATTTGTAACAATTCCGATAGTATGTTCAGTTAGAATTAATGAGATAAACTTATACAATAGTTACAAGTGGGCGGTGCCATGCTCATTTTTTAAAATTCCATATCAATGTTATTCATTTTTAAGCGATTGTTGTAAGCATCAATTTTGAGTCCTTAAATTTCGAAATATGAAAGATTCAAGCATTTCTGAAATTTACCGTTATATAAAAAGTAAGCGTAATTTTAGTCCAATTGCAAACATTTTTAAGGTTTTGCTTTTATTTCACCCGAAGATCGCTCACGTAACTACAAAAATATAACTAAATTTGTTCACACAAGTGAGTAGCCCACTTGCAAAGTGCGCTATGTAAATATTTTGAATTCTTAGTTTTTGGTGGATTACGTACCAGTATTTAAAGTAGTTTCATGTCCACTAACAACACAGTGAAAAATCTTTTTATATTCTGAAAAAATAGCATCAAATGTTCCGAAAATCGCTATCATACTTATTTATAAACTTTCAAAGGTAGCCATCTTCTGATGAACTTAGAAAACTGCTTTAGGTCGTA
>NW_016177802.1:0-8251 GCF_001687245.7 Rhagoletis zephyria | reverse complement strand
AAACGCGCAGAGAGCTTTTACTCTTTACGTTCGTATAAAACGGTGATGGATGCTGCCTTGCGCACAGGGAAAGCTCTTTTAAGCTTCCTATACGTTTTGTATAGGCGCGTGCAGAGTAAAAGTTCGCTCTGCCCATCGGTGATTTACACCAACAATGGACAGAAAGAGCTTTTAGCCTATACACAATGCTTTCTATACATTTTATATAGGCCCGTGCTGAGTAAAAGCTCTCTCTGCCCATCGCTGGTATAAAATCTATATGAAGCTTTCAAACGCTTATCCCGCGGTATATGTTTTGGTAGCGACTGATTTAAAATGATGACGAGCAGGGCCTTGCCCCAGTCAAGAGCAAAGCATATAACGCGAAAAAAGCTTTTTAAAGCTTTTCTGTACATTTTATATGAGCGCGAACAAAGTAGAAACTCTTCTGGTTGTCAGCATACACAGTCCAAGCTTTCGCTGCCACTGTTTGAAATCTATAAATATACGAAAAAGCTTTCCTTTTGTATTATATTTTAGTTGTTACCGGTGTAGCTAGGAGAGGATATAAGAGAGTACTGATCTGATAATGAGAATTTTTGCACTTAACGATTACAGAAATTGTAAATCAGAGACAACCAGAGAGAGCTTTTTTTACAGAAAGCTTTTAAAATCGTTTCAGGATCTTTTTTGTTAGTGATTGTTGTAAATCGTACAGTGATGCACTTTACAACGTTAAGTCACAGTTAGATATGATTTTTCCGACAACAGTCTTAATTTATAGAAAAAATCAAAAGCCATGCCTGGCCTAGTAAGCGCATTTCGGCTTCAAACGGGCTAGTTCCAGCATTGTTGCAGCGCCCATCGACATTCGTACAAAAACTAAGCGAAAGGGGCCACATTACAATGCTCACCACGCTTTTGCTATCCCCATCCCCTTTNGCGCTCAACTTTCAAAATTTTAAAAGAGTCAGTAAAAATAAATTTATTGGTTCCAAAAATTTTTGCACTTTTATGTTAATTTTTTCGATTTCTGGTTTCTGGTTTTCGATAGAGATGGTGAGTATTCACGATTGCTAATTGTTTTTAATATTTCGAATACCGAAAAAATTAACTGAACTCTCAAGAAAAACGAAAAATTCATATAAAATGACGGANCGCCCATTGACAGTCGTACAAAAACTAAGCGAAAGGGGCCACATTACAATGCTCACCACGCTTTTGCTATCCCCATCCCCTTCCCGCTCAAACTTCGCGCAATTACTACTACTACGTAAGTATGTAAGTAAGTATGCATTTGCATTTGCTTTGACATCGCATGCGGAAAGAAATATTTAATACCTTTGCACTTGCTTTGTGGCAAGTTGTGAGTTGAATATAACTGCTGCTTTTTCCGTTGCGCCACATTTACTAAAGTTGTCGCCTGCTATTACAGGGTTTTCGCTACATTTGCATTACTTTCGCATCGGTTTGTTAACTATGTCGATACTCTGTATAATTTTTCTAATTTTTTGCTACTTTTAACATGCATACATATATAACTCGTACTTAGTAGTTGGCTACGAGTACTACGTCGCCGTTAAGTGGAGAGAGGCTTTGCTACCAACTATAGTTTGCCCTTTTTTCATACATTTTACATATCAAAACATAATTAATAGGAACACAGTAAAGTTTTAAGAGAAATGCTAATTTTTTTATGCATTTGCAACTGTAACTGTTATAAAGTTAGTAATAAGCAGTTACGAGTAGGCACGGAAAATCCATTTTTTTGCTGCTTAATAAGGATCTTCATTTCATCTTACTTCTCGTTGCGCCCGCCAACATTTCCCAACAACTTCAAAGCACATTACTACATGCATCCTATATACAAATTTAATACTTTTTTTTGCTTATGCTGCGCTTCATTAATTAATGCTTTTTCAATACGACGCTGCCTTTTTAAAGTGCTGCAAATGAGCGCAGTTGTAATATTACAAAAACAAAAAGGAGTGCTCATCATATTTTATAAAAGGATTTTCCGTGGCTTTGGCGCATGGAATTGTAGAAAAAAAAGTTGTACAGCAATAAAGTAGTTACACATGCATACATATGTATGAGCGCATTTGAAACCTATTTATGTATGTATGTATGCCAGCATGTTTGTATGCGAGTGAGAATGCATTACTGCCATTTGGTATTTTATTAAAAGCAAAGCAGTTGCATGTGTAATTACATAGTTGAAAGTTGTATCAAACAAAATAAAAACGAGATGAAAGAAAGAAGAAAACAAAATCGTTAGCAAAGCATAAAATGTATGCGCATCCTGGTAAAGTTGCACAAATAATGCGCAATCAATAAGTGTAATGAACCTTTTCCTCCAAAGGCAGGCTGCGTACATTCATTCAAACTCAGTAGTACAACACTAAACTTGTGTAAATACACAGCCATTTGTAGTAGATATGCAACAGTCGAGTAGATGAATTCAAAGCACAAAGAAGAAGAGTATGATTGTAGAAGTTTGCTTTAAATTTTGCTTAAAGCTAAAGTAAATTGTAAAACTGAAGCGTATTTGCAGCAGAAATCAATTGAAAAACCTCAAAACATTGTGTGGAAAAAGGATTTCGCCCGTAATTAAAGTCAAAATCTCTTCAACAAAAAATTTGTACTGATCAATAAAAGTTTTCTTTTATTTAAAGAGCAAATAAAAAAGTATTTTTTAAGATAAGTTTTTATTAGGAATTAATAAAAAAAAATCCAAATTTTTTGCGGTATTATATGTTTCCATTTAAGAGACATACTTTCTACTTAAATATGAAACAAATCGGACGATTAATACGGATTTTCCAAATATCTCGACTACTGCACCTCTTATTGATAACATTTTTGTGCAGTTATTTTTTTCATGTAAGTATGTAGTATACATTCCCTGCTGCACCTAGTAAATGAATACATCTTTCATATTACATTGTCATCGGGTTCTGAGCTAACATGGCAATTCTGGCCAAGATAGTAAAAAATCTTTCAGCACAAAAGTCTTGGAAAAAGCTCTCTCATTCACTGCTCGTGGTGAGAAGCCATTTTGAGAGAAAGCCCTTATATATCAATAAGTCCACGTCACAAAACATAGGCGTCCCATTCGAGAGATCCGTGTTCGACTCCTCCGACAGCGGATTGTTTTCTCTACTTTTAATTTAATTTTTTTCTTTTTTAATGTAATTTTCTTTTAATTTTTTGATTTCATTTTATTTTTTCCAAAATAAAAATATATATTTTTAAAATTCCTTTAATTTTTTGGAACTTATTTTATTATTTCTTTATATATAAATTTTTTTATTAGTTTAATTTTCTTCTAGTTTTTAGATTTTACTGTTAAAAAAAACATTTTTTAATTTTTATTTAACTTTTAGAAACTTATTTTATTTATTTATTTAGTCTAGTTTTTTGTTAATTTCATATTTTTTAATTTCTAGATTTTACTGTTTTTAAAAAAATTTTTTTTTTTTTATTAAATTTAATTTTTATAATCTTATTTTATTTTATTTTGATTTTATTCTTTTGAATTTTCTTAATTAAAATTTCTTTTAAGTTTTTGATTTTGTTTAAAAAATAATATTATTTATTTTGTTTTCGTTAATTTTTAAGTACTACTTTCTTCTTTTTTGTTAAAATCTTCCAGATTTAATTTAATTTAAAAAAAAAATGTTTGCTAAAAGGCCAACGTCATGACGCTAAGACCTCCTCGTTAGTAGATCTTTCAATAAGTCCTTCGAAAGAGAGTAAAGAGCTTTCAAGATAGTTGGCCGAATTGACAATTACAGGTCTATTCTGCACGTTGCCGAAGATTTTGTAACCGGAAAATTTTATTACCAAAAAATGTTACCAGTTCTTGTCACTGCGATTCTAGGAACGTTGGTAATGCAGTTAAAATATTCAGCAATTCAGCTACGAAGAATTGTGCAAATTCTGGCATTACATATTTCACGGGGCAATACTTTGTTACCAGCTTATGAGATGGTAACAAAATTTACCGGTTACAAGAGTACACAGAATGCGAAAAGGGTTTAAAAATTGACAGGAACTTTTTTTTACCGGTTACAAACTTTTTATTACCAGCGCAGAATAGACCTGTTAGTAAAATTTCGATTTTTTCCAGAAAATAGTAGTGTTGCTGAAGTGACTTACTTAATTATTAGATGAGTTTTTCGATATATTTTCCAATAGAGTTATTCTTGGTTTACAACTTACCTAAAACGAAAAGAAAAAAATTTTTATTAACATTTCGAAAGCATATTAATTAATTTAAAAATGAACAAAAATAAATACATATTTAAATTGTTAAAAAAAAATTAATAACTATAACGTGTGTATGTTAGACGTCGCTCCGGTTTCTCACCCTTAACTGGTAGAAAGAGGCAAGTCACCTTTGATGGATGATTCAGATTACGACAAGCCAACTCAGTTTAAAGTACAGGTGTTTGAAATGNCGCAATTTTTCGCATACTAAATGACACCGCAAAACGCACTTAAATGTAACAATTCTTAGTGATTTTGTCTGTCCAACCTACTGTAAATGATTTCCTGATTTTTTCTACATTCGCATTTTTTTCTTCCATCTAATATCCCACCTACATACATTTTTACGCCTGTCATTCATTTCCGCACAACAAACCCTTGATTTAGTATCTAGTGCAAAAGCAAAGGAGAGTGAAAATTTGTGTGTAGCAAGCAAGAGCAAAGACACACACACAAAGCGGTCTGCCTAGCAACAACATGCGAGCCTACCACCCTGTTTGCTTGCATGTCAGCCATAATTCTGCCGCATAGAATTACAAATGTCAAATGTGGCAAAACATGGAAATAAAATTAAATTTACGATTTTCCTTTTGACACAACACGACATGGCGACGAGTGTACACAAAGATACTTAAATAGGTATGTAAGTACGAGTACAAGATAGAGGCCAGCAGCAGGGACAACACAAATTCTGCGTACGACATACACACTCTTTAATGCGCTGACAAGGTTGTATTTTTTCTCCTTTTGGGTGAAGGATAGAGTTATGTGTTGGTGAGTTCGAAGTTAGTAGATATACATAAATGAGGAAAGTGTGTTTATTTGTTGCGTAGTAAATTTTGCTAATAACACGCGTTGTCAGCGCGCACATGTGCGGATTTTTTTATTAATTTTTTTTTGGTGTGATATTTTGCACGATATTCGCATTGAGAATATAATCTGGTCCAGATAAGTAAAGGACATAATAAATAACTAACTAAAGTTGAATGTCTAAACTAGCATTTGAAAGCATGGCACTGCATCAAATAAGTATCTTTACAAGATGCTTGCAAGGAGGGAAGATATCCAAAGCTTAGGTGGAGGTTGTAGTAATATTTATTTATAAAGCAGGGAGGTTAAATCACTCCTCTTCAAAGGGTTTTTTGGCCAATAAGCCAATAGTAATTAGAGTCCACACAGTTAAATTAGAACAGAAAAAATACAGATCAAATAAGTAAATAAATCGGCAGTCTGAGAACTTCAGTATCTTTTAAGGAGAGTCATAGAGAAGCCTGCTTGTTACATACAGAAAAGTAAGTATCTATCAGAGAAAGTCAAGGCAGATCAAGAATTGTTCTAAAATGTCGTGCGTTGAACTTTTGATGTCAAACAAATCGCGATAAGACTTCTTACTGCGGCCATCACAGGACGTTGTGCTATTGTATCAATGCTCCAATGATGACGGGTACCACCAAGTTCTCCCCGTAGAAGTTGTTGTTAGGAAGAAGAAGAATCAATTCACAATTTCCTATGCCGATTTCATCTGAGGCAGTATGGGGTTTCACAGGTACTATAGGTATTCCCAAGGGTGTCGTATGTGTCGTAAAGTGCAATGGATTAAACTGGTTAGCAAGGTGCTATAAAAGTCATATTATAAATTATCTACTGTTCAAAGATAGCTGGTTAACCGTTAAAAACTTGTCGACAAAAGACAACATGACACTTACGACACCATGTGAACCACCTATTTATATGTAGGATATTTGATGAAATGGAAGTATAAAAACTTCATACTATCTTCCTAACACGGAATCGGACGGATCGAAGCTGAATAGTAAGGTAGGTGAAAGGGTATTTCGCTACCGTAGGCTACCGGATCACTGTAGCATTTTCCAAGCAGAGGTAGCCGCAATAGAGGAGGCTTCGGATTGGTTGCTCTCTAGTCTAACACCTTTTAAAGACAGCCAGCCAGCTCTTAGCTCCTTGTTGGTTCGTACGAAAACGGCAAGGGATTGTTTGACTTCCTTATCGACTGCATCGGACAACTACGCTATTAAGCTCATTTGGGTTGCGGGTCATAGCGAAATCGCGGGTAACTGCATGACCGATGAGCTAGTGAGGTAGGAGTGGGAACACTTGAGGAATTTCTCCCGGTTAGAGAAAGTCTGGCGACTGCACTGACCTCATGCGGTCTTCATTTGGATAGATGCGCGTTTGGTCAGCTCAGCGTGCGCTGTACGAAGACCTTGGAATGCAAGGTGGCTAAATGCTTTTGGCCACGTGTAGACCGGTGGCGGGCCAGGAAGCTCTGGACACTAAGCAAGTTACACCTCTCACTTCTGGTGGGAGTTCTAAATGGACATTGCGTGATATGTAAGCGCGCAGTAGAGTTGCATATCATCGATGACCCTTAATGCACCAGTTGCTTTGAGGATGGTGTGGTGGAATCACCTGCTGAACTGGTGCCCTGCCTCAGCCTCGGGTCGAATTTCTTCCACACTCCCGTTGAGCTTTCGGGAACACATATCAGTCGCCTCGAGGTGAGCACGGACCGTTTTTCTTACAAGAAGACTTAGATAGGTGTCGTCGCCCTGTACCTTACCCCTCTACCCTGATCCTCACCCTTTGCAGATTTCCTGTGTCTACTTGAATCACTCGGTAGTTTTTCTCCCCTACATTATGCAGCGGAGTGTCATTAATCAATGTCAGCGAGTAGAGTTGTTCGTTGCCACTCCTCGACTTGAGCTCTTTCATTGTCAATTCAATGTTTTTTTATACTCTAAACATGGGATTTTTCTATACTTTGTCTTGTACACTAAAAAGGAAATTATCCCAGCTTTTTTAATGCTGGAATTTTTGCTTAGACTATAGTTATTCATATTGAAATATCAACTATTAAAACTTGCACTCGATGGAGACGTGAAAAGAAACGCTTAAAACAATAAAAAAAGCTATGCAGTAATTCGTATAATTTTTTGCTTATTTATCATTGAATGAAATGTGTCCAAGTCTATGCTCGTTCCGACCGCAGACAAGCAAATACGTCAATCGACAATTACCAACATTGTAGAAGCAATTTAATTACAATAAAAGCGTAAAATAAGTAAATAGCAAGCAAATAGCATTGGCAAAGACAATACTGAAGTGCGCTATAAAAATCGCCGCACGACAAATCGTCCTCCCTCACTCGTGACACTCTCAGTAAGTTCAATAAATTATATATCCACATTCATTGAATTGCCATTGAGCAGCAGCAAAAAATATATTATCCAATGTCACTCATTCACTCATTTGCTCATTCACACACTCACTTACTCGACTATTATTTATTATTGTACTTAGCTGTCATTGAATTTTACGATGCAAAACGCTCATCCCACAAATATACAATTCACTACAATTGTACGTTACGCGAAACGTCAGAAAAGGATTAAATTGCCAACAGACGTGCAACCAGACTTTATTACCATGCCACAATAATATGCTAGCGGCTTCTTTAGGCATTACACTTCACATTTATGCATTATTTTGCTGGTTACTTTCGGTTATACGCGGTTATGTTTTAATGTCATAAAATTATCGATTGCTATAAAATAGTCATGAAAAACAAACATAAAAGTGTGGCGGAGTTATACTCGTAAAAGGAAAAGAAGCGACAATGAGAAAAATAGAGGGAGAGCGAAGAGTGTATATGGTTCGCTGTAGAGAATGGATTAACTATTATGCACATAAATGCGTAATGAGTAACCATATTGCGTTTGTCAAAGTGTCGTTAAGTGGCGGATACAGTGAATGATTTTAATGAAGTCGTAAAATACGTTTAAATGCACTTTAAGTAGGCAGAGGGATAATGAGCGAAATGTAGAAATGCACTTGGTGTGAAAGTCAGCTGTTGGAGCTGAATTAGTTGTAGCATGTGGTTGGCGTATAAGTTTAAAATATGAAGTTTTGTTTTGTGTCTATTCTAATTCCTGTAATGCTATTTGAGTCAAAAAGACGAAAAATAGTGGTGCATTTTATG